>NC_142811.1:41165211-41316711 GCF_049724085.1 Artemia sp. Qi Xiang Cuo | reverse complement strand
TTTTATTTTTTTTTCTTTGAAGATAGAAACGGATATTAAAACTTGATTAAAAACAAAATATATAGTTCCGATCAGTCATTGAGTTGCTAGTTCAAGAAGAAAAAAACATATAAACAAATCATTTGACAGAGTAATGTTTTACAGTAATAATCGTTACTGCAATAGTCTGATCACAACCCGTTATGAAAAAAGGGGAGTATTATCACCACACTGGTATAATAACTGTCAATCAAAGTTGTAGCACTTTTTGACATGATTAAAAAGCCAATACTGTACTGGACAGCTATGGCTATCCCATTTATTCGGTTAGTAAGTTTGTATTGTTTTAACTGAGGTACACCTAACCAAATGCGCAGGTCAGGGATCTTTTGGGCCTTTATTAAATTAAAGGATTATAACCCAACTGAATTGCTAAGCTCGTTCAATAATTTTTGTCCTGGACTGGCAAGCACTAACTGCATTGTATATTTTAGATTGTCTTTTTGAATGGAATTTGCATATATATCTTCAATTTTCTTTTAGTTTGTGGAACAACACTTTTCTTTTTTTTTATTTATCATGACTGGTGGTTTGATTGGTGGATTTTTATATCAGTAGCGGTGTGAGAGAAAATTCCAAAAAAAGAAAAAAGGTATGAGGATAGTAGAATGGAAAAAAAACCTTTGGGATTTGCAAAATTTAAAGTAAATTTTCCGATAAATTTAGTCTTTAGTCTTTTAAATAATAAAACAAGAAGTGAAGGGAAATTGTCCTAAATTCGAAAGAAAACTGCTTAGGGACGTTCATCACCGGATTAATTAATAAACTTTGATCTTTTCTAACTGAGATGTTGGCAGGCAAGTGCACAGGTTGGGATCCCAAAGCACCAAAGCACTCGGACCAAAGCACCACAAAATCTTAAGATTTTAGCGACATTTTTCCAATTTCCAATATCTAGAACCTTATGAAGGGAAAAGTCCCTCTCTTTAAGTTGAATTCTCTTCAAGCCTACATTATTTAGCATATATCAAAATGTTTCCCAAGTCTTAATAATCAATTTAATTTTCACCCTATATCGTACATAAGATTAAGTCCAACATTCTCCAAGCTAGAAGTACTGAAATATTTCTTCCCTTGTTTTTTGGTTTCCTATTAGTCCTATGAAGCATATACGACTCCTGATCTTAGTTAGATATTCGACTAAAAATATTGTCATTTGGGACTGGATTTTTTGCAAGAGTAAGTTTTTTTTTTTCGTTGTAGAGTTCAGGTGCATCAATTTGCACTTGAAGAGGCTAAAAATATATAACGAATGTCAATACAACCAAATCTA
This sequence comes from Artemia sp. Qi Xiang Cuo, assembly GCF_049724085.1. Taxonomy (NCBI): domain Eukaryota; kingdom Metazoa; phylum Arthropoda; class Branchiopoda; order Anostraca; family Artemiidae; genus Artemia; species Artemia sp. Qi Xiang Cuo. Next base: position 41,315,399 of record NC_142811.1, on the reverse strand, counting down.
GAAGAATTACACAAAGACAACTTTTCTTGCGCGAATCAGGGTATAAAGGAATGCATTTTATTGGAAGAGGAATACGCCGGACACCGTTTTTATGTCTAAAGTTCCTTTTACCGCGCAAAATCCGGTTCCCTCGTACTTCAGGGCAGGTCAGTGCTTAGGATGTAGCACCCCCCCCTACTATCTCCCAGGAGCGGATCTAGAATAAAATTTTTGGGGGGTCAATGTGAAAAGTGCACCAATAAACAAAATTTTGAGAGGGGGAATTTGACAAGGGCGTCAATAATTGAACAAATTGACGAATTTATTTTAAAAAAGTGGAATGAAAACGGAAAAACCAAGGAATGATGGTGACAAAAAATCTTGGGGGGGGGGGTCTCCCCACCCCTTGGATCTGGCAGTGTAGACAAGGATCTGATATTTGGTCTTTCGACTATGCAACCAATAAGTAGAGTCCTATGTTCCATTTCTATGGTACTATGTTCCTTCCCATGCTATTCTATGGCATTATGTTCCTTCCCATGCTATTTGGGGACATTATGTTCCTGGCCATGCTATTTGCATAGACCTATATAACTTTTCAAAGAGAGTGAGTATCCTCTCACACCTGTTCCATTTCTTTGAAGTATGTGCTATCAGACTGGTTTCTGATTTTTTTTTTACAATTGCCTTAATTCGAGAGTAGTTTGTTATTAATGCGTCGCTGCTAATTAAAAAATTAGATACTACACTCAGAATTGTTTGATTGTCATATGCTGTTGACAGATTTTGCGTAAAAGCTAACTATATTTGCAAAAAGGGATAAGGGATTCGCGAATTGGACTGTACGAACGATCTTATTTGAATAATAGGAAAAAAACAGAGCTAGATAACATTTGCGAATTGAATCATATGAAGGTGGAGAAAAAAGGGTTAAACCGATTAGCAGTTAAGGTAACCTCGAAGAGCATGTTAACTCATAGCTTATTTATTATAAATTTGGAACAATATCAATCTATAGAAATGGTTAACGATGACAAAATGGTCTTATGACTTGACCTAGTTTTACTTCTTCGATGTGTTCTGCATAATACACAAGTGGCGTTTGAACAGTGTTGTAATTTTAAAATAGAGTTTAACGTTATACTATACTAAAAAGCTGATACTAAGAGAAATGTAGATATCAAGAAAATAATTTTAATAATGAAATTCAGAACAATCCTAAGAAATCCTTGCAAATCAAGTAGTAAGGTGTATGTGAGTACGAACTATCAAGGATCATAAGCACCAACGACCCTAACCACCAGAGACCTCAACCCCCAAAGGTCCCCTATCCCCAAACTCGACGGGCGCCCCCTACCTCCAACTTTTTGCCCCCCCCCCCTATTTTTTGAATTTATTTAGTTTTTTTTAACTTTTTTTTATTTTTTTTTAACATGATATATTTTTTTCAACTTTTTTTTACATCTCCAAATCATATCAGAAAAAATAGAATGACCATTTTGATTTATATTTTAAAATATATTCTTGTGCATACCCATACTCCTATTGATGAGGAGTGATGGTTCTAATTCCATATTTTTTTCATGAAAGCAAACTATTTTTTGTCTTTAACTAATTTTTTTTTGGACTTCAAAATTATTCAACTTTTTTTACATCTCTAAATCATATCAGAAAAATAGAATGACCATTTTGATTAAAATTTTAAAATATATTCTTGTGCATACCCATACTCCTAATGATGAGGACTGATGGTTCTAATTCAATATTTTTTTCATAAAAAACAAACTATTTTAGAAAAAATTTTTTTTGGACTTCGAAATTATTCAACTTTTTTTTACATCTCTAAATCATATCAGAAAAATAGAATGACAATTTTGATTTAAATTTTTAAATATATTCTTGCGCATGCCCATACTCCCAATGACGAGGACTGATGGTTCTAATTCAATATTTTTTTCATAAAAAACAAAGTATTTTTTTTTAAACTTCGAAATTATTCAACTTTTTTTTACGTATGATAAAATGAGGTGATATATGATTACTGCTATAAAATTTGTACTTTATGATGTCTCAAAGACATGAAGTGGATTTACCACTGGTGCCCTATGGCCAGTTACCGACACTACCTAGTATATGATTTGTATTAAATCAGTATTTTTTATACAGTGGAGAACGATAAACACATCAGTCATATCTTTAAAAAAATGAAGATGGAGCATTTTAATAGTGTGTTCACATGACAATGTTATTGTAGCATTGAATGCCCACAAGGAGAAGTATTTAAACTATGAAACAAGTACAAGTGGTAGCACTATTGGAAATGTATGCATGCATTGTCATGACAGTAATGAATTAAATTTCTTTGGAGTACCGAGAAAATTTAACTCTTATGTTGGTGGATATGCGAGATTGAGATCTCCAGAGATGATTGCACTCAAAGAGAATGCCAACATAAAAATAATCGTTGATGATAGAGGACAACTCCTTGCTACTGTTGCAGGTAACATATTACCTACTGATACATCCTATCGTCAGCTTTCGGGTATTAGCGTTCAAAAGAAGATGGAAAAAAGAAAGGCCTACTTTTTTATTAATATCATAAGCCATATCTTGTCTTCGTGTCAAAACTGTTAACTGTGCAAAAACAATGAAATAATAGACAGTGAAATTGCCAGAAAATAAAAAGGGCAACGGTAGAAAATACCACTATGAACTATAGAGATGAATTGATGAAAAACAAAGACTCAGGAAACTTTATTACCATTAATCAAACAGTCATTGAACCAAATAATACCAAAGACGAAAAGTATATTGAGCCTGTCGATGACACGCCAGTAAAAATTGTGTATGACTCAAAATGGAATAACGATTATTCTACAGATTACGAACTAAGAGGAGACAATAGCTACAATAGCAAGAGAGAACATGGTGAACTATTTTATGGAACAGACTAAAAATGTCCAAAGTTGATCATTGATATTAATAGAATATCATAATATATTTTTGTATTAATATTCTACATTGCATTATTTCATTAAAAATATATTATGCATTACCTTGTTATGTGTTCATTATTTTTAGAGTATGCTAGCATATCAAACGTTTAGAAAGTCTATTAAAACATCGGATATGTAAGAAAAGGAATTTGCATACATCTATTGTCAGACACATGGGATAACATTGACAAAATCTAGGTATCAGAACGAATAAATTCTTTATCAACATCCGTTGTTGGATATGTCATTATGTCATTATGAAAAAATTGTAAGTAAGTATGTAAATAAGTAACAAACTCTTTCTTGAATTAACCTCTTGGATATACAATACAGAAATTTAATTCAGAAAATTATGAAAAAAAAATTGAACAAATTCTTTATTAACATTCATTATCGATTGAAGTCGCTTCCTAGACAGACAATACAGCAATTTCACAAAATATAAGTATAAGGGTGATTAAATTCTATATCAACATCCATTTCTAGCATACATAGGAAAAAGTTGACAAAATCTAAGTATTAGAGTGAATAATTTTTTTTATTAACATCTTTTGTCAGATAAATAGGATAAAATTGACAGAATCTAAGTGTCAGAGTGAATGATTTTTTATCAACATCCTTTTTTCAGATACATAAAATAAAATTGACAAAATTTATATTTCAGAATGAATAAATGCTATAACAACATCCTTTATCGGATATGTCGGATAAAATTGACAAAATCTAAGTATCAGAGTGACTAAATTCTATATCAACATCCTTTTTTCGGATACATAGGATAAAATTGAAAAATTCTAAGTGTTAGAGTGAATAAATTTCTTTATATCAACATCCTTTGCCAGAGACATCAGATAAAATTGACAAAATCTAAGTATCAGAGTGAATAAGTTCATTATCAACATCCTTTGTTGGATATGTCGGATTAAATCGACAAAATATAAGTATCAGAGTGAATAAATTTTTTTTATCAGCATCCTTTGCCAGATACATCGGATAAAATTGACAAAATATAATTGTCAGAGTGAATATTTTTTTTTTCAACATCCTTTGTCAGATACATCAAATAAAATTGAGAAAATCTAAATTTCCGAATGAATAAATGATTTAATAACATCATTTATCAGATATGTCGGATAAAATTGACAAAATCTAAGTATCAGAGTGACTAAATTCTATATCAACATCCTTTTCTCGGATACATAGGATAAAAGTGACAAAATCTAAGTATCAGAGTGAATAAATTCATTATCAACATCCTTTGTCGGATATTTCGGATAAAATTGACAGAATCTTAGTATCAGAGTGAATAATTTGTTTTTATCAATATCCTTTGCCAGATACATCGAATAAAATTGATAAAATATAAGTGTCAGAGTGAATAATCTTTTTTATCAACATCCTTTGCCAGGTACATCGGATAAAATTGACAAAACCTAAGTATCAAAGTGAATAAATTCATTATCAACATCCTTTGTTGGATATGTCGGATAAAATTGACAAAATCTAAGTATCAGAGTGAATAATTTTTTTTATCAACATCCTTTGCCAGATACATCGAATAAAATTGATAAAATATTAGTGTCACAGTGAATAAATTTTTTTTATCAACATCCTTTGTCAGATACATCCAATAAAGTTGACAAAATCTAAATTTCCGAATGAATAAATGCATTAACAACATCCTTTATCGGATATGTGGGATAAAATTGACAAATTCTAAGTATCAGAGTGACTAAATTATATATCAACATCCTTTTCTCGGATAAATAGGATAAAATTGACAGAATCTAAGTGTCAGAGTGAATAAATTTTTTTTTCAACATCCGTCGTCAGATACATCAAATAAAATTGACAAAATCTAAACTTCAGAATGAATAAATTCATTATCAACATCCTTTGTCGGATATGTCGTATAAAATTGACAAAATCTAAGTGTCAGAGTGAATAATTTTTTTTATCAACATCCTTGTCAGATACATCAAATAAAATTGACAAAATCTAAATTTTAGAATGAATAAATGCTTTAACAACATCCTTCATCGGATATTTCGGGTAAAATTGACAAAACCTAAGCATCAAAGTGAATAAATTCATTATCAACATCCTTTGTCGGATATGTCGGATAAAATTGACAAAATCTAAGCATCAGAGTGAATAATTTTTATCAATATCCTTTGCCAGATACATCGAATAAAATTGATAAAATATAAGTGTCAGAGTGAATAATTTTTTATCAACATCCTTTGCCAAATACATCGCATAAAATTGACAAAACCTAAATTTCAGATTGATTAAATTCTATATCAACATCCTTTGTCGGATATGTAGGATATAATTGACAAAATCTAAGTATCAGAGTGAATTTTTTTTTTATCAACATCCTTTGCCAGATACATCAAATAAAATTTAAAAAATATAAGTGTCATAGTGAATAAATTTTTTTATCAACATCCTTTGTCAGATACATCAAATAAAATTGACAAAATCTAAATTTCAGAATGAATAAATGCATTATCAACATCCTTTGTCGGATATGTCGTATAAAATTGACAAAATCTAAGTGTCAGAGTGAATAATTTTTTTTATCAACATCCTTTGTCAGATACATCAAATAAAATTGACAAAATCTAAATTTTAGAATGAATAAATGCTTTAACAACATCCTTCATCGGATATTTCGGGTAAAATTGACAAAACCTAAGCATCATAATGAATAAATTCATTAACAACATCCTTTGTCGGATATGTCGGATAAAATTGACAAAATCTAAGTATCAGAGTGAAAAAATTTTTAACAATATCCCTTGCCAGATACATCGAATAAAATTGATGAAATATAAGTGTCAGAGTGAAAATTTTTTTTATCAACATCCTTTGCCGAATACATCGCATAAAATTGACAAAACCTAAATTTCAGATTGATTAAATTCTATATCAACATCCCTTGTCGGATATGTTGGATATAATTGACAAAATCTAAGTATCAGAGTGAATTTTTTTTTTATCAACATCCTTTGCCAGATACATCGAATAAAATTGATAAAATATAAGTGTCAGAGTGAATAAATTTTTTTATCAACATCCTTTGTCAGATACATCATAATAAAATTGACAAAATCTAAATTTCAGAATGAACAAATACTTTAACAACATGCTTTATTGGATATGTTGGATAAAAGTGACAAATTCTAAGTATCAGAGTAACTAAATTTTATATCAACATCCTTTTCTCGGATACATAAGATAAAATTGACAGAATCTAAGTGTCAGAGTGAATAAATTTTTTTATCAACATCTGTTGTCAGATACATCAAATAAAATTGACAAAATCTAAATTTCAGAATGAATAAATTTATTATCAACATCCTTTGTTGGATATGTCGGATAAAATTGACAAAATCCAAGTGTCAGAGTGAATAAGTTTTTTTTTCATCAACATCCTTTGTCAGATACATCAAATAAAATTGACAAAATCTAAATTTTAGAATGAATAAATGCTTTAATAACATCCTTTATCGGATATTTCGGGTAAAATTGACAAAATCTAAGTATCAGAGTGACTAAATTCTTTATCAACATCCTTTTCTCGGATATATAGGATAAAATTGACAAATTCTAAGTGTTAGAGTGAATAATTTTTTTTTTATCAACACCCTTTGCCAAATACATCGGATAAAATTGACAAAATCTAAATTTCAGATTGATTAAATTCTATATCAACATCCCTTGTCGGATATGTTGGATAAAATTGACAAAATCTAAGTATCAGAGTGAATAATTTTTTTTATCAACATCCTTTGCCAGATACATCGAATAAAATTGATAGAATATAAGTGTCAGAGTGAATAAATTTTTTTTATCAACATCCATTGTCAGATACATCAAAAAAAATTGACAAAATCTAAATATCAGAATGAATAAATGCTTTAACAACATCCTTTATTGGATACGTCGGATAAAATTCACAAAATCTAAGTGTCAGAGTGACTAAATTCTACATCAGCATCCTTTTCTCGGATACATAGGATAAAATTGACAAATTCTAAGTGTTAGAGTGAATAAATTTTTTTAATCAAAATCCTTTTCCAGATAAATCGGATAAAATTGACAAAATATAAGTATCAGAATGAATAAATTCATTATCAACATCCTTTGTCAGATATGTCGGAAAAAATTGACAAAATCTAAGTATCAGAGTGAATAATTTTTTCATCAACATCCTTTGCCAGATACATCGAATAAAATTGATAAGATATAAGTGTCAGAGTGAACAAGTATTTTTTTATCAACATCTTTTGTCAGATACATCGAATAAAATTGACAAAATCTAAATATCAGAACGAATAAATGCTTTAACAACATCCTTTATCGGATATGTCGGATAAAATTGACGAAATCTAAGTATCAGAGTGATTAAATTCTACACCAACATCCTTTTCTCGGATACATAGATTAAAATTGACAAATTATAAGTGTTAGAGTGAATAATTTTTTTTTATCAAAATCCTTTTCCAGATAAATCGGATAAAATTGACAAAATCTAAGTATCAGAATGAATAAATTCATTATCAACATCCTTTTGTCGGATATGTCGGATAAAATTGACAAAATCTAAGTATCAGAGTGAATAATTTTTGTATCAACATTCTTTGCCAGATACATCGAATAAAATTGAAAAAATATAAGTGTAAGAGTGAATAATTTTTTTTTTATCAACATCCTTTGTCAGATGCATCCAATAAAATTGACAAAATCTAAATTTCAGAATGAATAAAGACTTTAACAATATGCTTTATTGGATGTGTTTGATAAAATTGACAAAATCTATGCATCAGGGTGGCTAAATTCGATATAAAAGTCCTTTTCTCGGATACATAGGACAAAATTGACAGAATATAAGTGTCAGAGTGAATAAATTTTTTTATCAACATCCGTTGTCAGATACATCAAATAAAAGTGACAAAATCTAAATTTCAGAATGAATAAATTTATTATCAACATCCTTTGTCGGATATGTCGGATAAAATTGACAAAATCCAAGTGTCAGAGTGAATTTTTTTTTTTATCAACATCCTTTGTCAGATACATCAAATAAAATTGACAAAATATAAATTTTAGAATGAATAAATGCTTTAATAACATCCTTTATCGGATATTTCGGGTAAAATTGACAAAATCTAAGTATCAGAGTGACTAAATTCTTTATCAACATCCTTTTCTCGGATACATAGGATAAAATTGACAAATTCTAAGTGTTAGAGTGAATAATGTTTTTTTATCAACACCCTTTGCCAAATACATCGGATAAAATTGACAAAATTTAAATTTCAGATTGATTAAATTCTATATCAACATCCCTTGTCGGATATGTTGGATAAAATTGACAAAATCTAAGTATCAGAGTGAATATTTTTTTATCAAAACATCCTTTGCCAGATACATCGAATAAAATTGATATAATTGTCAATTGATATAATTTAATTGATATAATTGATATAAGTGTCAGAGTGAATAAATTTTTTTTTTATCAACATCCTTTGTCAGATACATCAAATAAAATTAACAAAATCTAAATTTCAGAATGAATAAATGCTTTAACAGCATCCTTTATTGGACATGTCGGATAAAATTGACAAAATATAAGTATCAGAGAGACTAAATTCTATATCAACATCCTTTTCTCGGATACATAGGATAAAATTGACAAATTCTAAGTGTTAGAGTGAATAAATTTTTTTTATAAACATCCTTTTCCAGATACATCGGATACAATTGACAAAATCTAAGTATCAGAGTGAATAAATTCATTATCAACATCCTTTGTCGGATATGTCGGATAAAATTGACAAAATCTAAGTATCAGAGTGAATAATTTTTTTACCAACATTCTTTGTCAGATACATCGAATAAAATTGACAAAATATAAGTGTCAGAGTGAACAAGTTTTTTTTTATCAACATCCTTTGTCAGATAAATCGAATAAAAATTGACAAAATTTAAAGATCAGAATGAATAAATGCTTTAACAACATCTTTTATCGGATATGTCGGATAAAATTGACAAAATCTAAGTATCAGAATGATTAAATTCTACATCAACATCCTTTTCTCGGATACATAGATTAAAATTGACAAAATCTAAGTGTTAGAGTGAATATTTTTTTTTATCAACATCCTTTGCCAGTTACATCGGATAAAATTGAAAAAATCTAAGTGTCAGAGTGAATAAATTCATTATCAACATCCTTTGTCGGATATGTCGGATACAATTGATAAAGTCTAAGTATCAGAGTGATTAAACTCCATATCAACATCATTTTCTCGGATATATGGGGTAAAATTGACAGAATCTAGGTATCAGAGTGAATAAATGCTTTATCAGCATCCTTGAAATGCATTATCAACATCGTTTGTCGGCTATATCGGATAAAATTGACTAAATCTAACTATCAGATTGATTAAATTCTATATCAACATCCCTTTCTCGAATACTTGTGATAAACTTGACAAAATCTAAGTATCATAGTTATTGAATTCTATATCAACATCCCTTTCTCAGATACATGGGATAAAATTGACAAAATCTAAGTATCAGAGTGAATAAATGCTTTATCAATATCCCTTAAATGCATTATCAACATCACATGTCAGGTACATCGGATAAAATTGACAAAATCTAAGTACCAGAAAGAATAAATTAGTTTTCAAAGTTTTTGTCGGATACATCAGAAAACAGTCATATAATCCAAGTTCTATTCATTTTGAGTTCATGCATTCCTATGTTGAATTTAGATTAGACCGGTTATAGATGGCACCGCACCCGCTCAGAAACACAGTCATAGTGAGAGAGATATTCAAAAAGTTGAGTTAATTTAAGTTCACTTAGAGTGGCCAGACATGCATTGGAATAAGCAAAAACCCGCCCAGACACACAGGCAAAAAGAGTGAGAGAGAGATAAAAACACAGAGAGAGATAAAAACACATACAAATACGTAGATTTAGACACAAAAACCGAAAAAGACATGGAGTGTACACCGCGACGGCGCATACATAGTGAGAGAGACATGCAAAATCGACATAGCTTTATTTCATGTTTTAAGGTTAATTTAGACTAGGTTACGTGCACGCATGTAACCTAGTCTAAATTAACCTTAAAAAATGAAATAAAGCTATGTCGACTAAAGGATGTTGTTAAAGCATTTATTCATTCTGAAATTTAGATTTTGGCAATTTTATTTGATATATCTGACAAAGGATGTTGATAAAAAGAATTTATTCACTCTGACACTTAGATTCTGTCAATTTTATCCGATGTATCTGACAAAAAATGTTGATAAAAAAAATTTATTCACTCTAACACTTAGATTTTGTCAACTTTTTCCTATGTATCCGAGAAATGGATGTTGATATAGAATTTAATCACTCTTATGCTTAGATTTTGTAAAATTGCTGTATTGTCTGTCTAGGAAGCGACTCCAATCGATAATGAATGTTAATAAAGAATTTGTTCAATTTTTTTTCATAATTTCCTGAATTAAATATCTGTATTGTGTATCCAAGAGGTGAATACAAGAAAAAGTTTGTTACTTACTTATTTAATTACTTACAATTTTTTCATAATGACATAATGACATATCCAACAACGGATGTTGATAAAGAATTTATTCATTCTGATACCTAGATTTTGTCAATGTTATCCCATGTGTCTGACAATAAATGTATGTAAATTCCTTTTCTTGCATATCCGATGTTTTAATAGACTTTCTAAACGTTTGATATGCTAGCATACTCTAAAAATAATGAACACATAACAAGGTAATGCATAATATATTTTCAATGAAATAATGCTATGTAGAATATTAATAAAAAAATATATTATGATACATTATTAATATCAATGATCAACTTTGGACATTTTGAATCTGTTCCATATAGTTCACCATGTTTTCTCTTGATATTGTAGCTATTGTCTCCTCTTAGTTTGTAATCAGTAGAATAATCATTATTCCATTTTGAGTCATAGACAACTTATACTGGCGTGTCATCGACAGGGTCAGTATGCTTTTCGTCTTTGGTATTATTTGGTTCATTGACTGATTGATCAATGGCAGTAAAGTTTGCTGGTACTTTGTTTTTCATCGATTCATCTTTATTTTCCATAGTGATACTTTCTACCATTGCCCTTTTTATTTTTCTGGCAATTTCACTGTCTATTGTCACATTATTTTTACACAGGTAACAGTTTCGGCACGTAGACAAGATATGGTTTATGATATTAGCAGAAGAGTAGGCCTTTATATTTTTGATCTTCCGTTGAAAGCTAATACCCGAAAGCTGACGATAGGATGTATCAGTAGGTAATGTGTTACCTGCAACAGTAGCAAGGAGTTGTCCTCTATCATCAACGGTTATTTTTATGTTGGCATTCTCTTTGAGTGCAATCATCTCTGGAGATCTCAATCTCTCATATCCACCAACATAAGAGTTGAACTTTATCGGTACACCAAAGAAATTTAATTCTTTACTGTCATGACAATGCAAGCATACATTTCCAATAGTGCTACCGCTTGTTCTTGTTTCATAGTTTAAATACTTCTCCTTGTGGGCATTCAATGCTACTATAACATTGTCATGTGAACACACTTTATTAAAATGCTCCATCTTCATTTTTTTATGGGTATAACTGATGTGTTTATCATTCTACTGCGTAAGAAATACCGATTTCATACATGCCATAGACTAGGTAGTGTCGGTAACCGGCCATAGAGTACCAGTGGGAAAGCCAATTCGTGTCTCTGAGCAATCATAGAGTACAATTGTTATAGCCATAAGCATATTTCACCTCATTTTAAGATACGTAAAAAAAGTTGAATAATTTCGAAGCTTAAAAAAATAGTTTGTTTTTTATGAAAAAAATATTGAATTAGAACCATCAGTCCTCATCATTAAGAGTATGGGTATGCACAAGAATATATTTAAAAATGTAAATCAAAAGTGTCATTCTATTTTTCTGATATGATTTAGAGATGAAAAAAAAGTTGAATAATTTCGAAGTCCAGAAAAAATTTTGTTAAAAAAATAGTTTTGTTTTCATGAAATAAATATTGAATTAGAACCATCAGTCCTCATCAATAGGAGTATGGGTATGCACAAGAATATATTTTAAAATTTAAATCAAAAGGGTCATTCTATTTTTCTGATATGATTTGGAGATGTAAAAAAAAAGTTGAATAATCTCGAAGTCCAAAAAAATTTAGTTTAAAAAAAAGTTTGCTTTCATGCAAAAAATATTGAATTAGAACCATCAGTCCTCATCAATAGGAGTATGGGTATGCACAAGAATATATTTTAATATTTAAATCAAAAGTGTCATTCTATTTTTCTGATATGATTTAGAGATGTAAAAGAAAGTTGAATAATTTCGAAGTCCAAAAAAAATTTAGTTATAAAAATAGTTTGCTTTCATGAAAAAAAATATTGAATTAGAACCATCAGTCCTCATCAATAGGAGTATGGGTATGCACAAGAATATATTTTAAAATTTAAATCCAAAGGGTCATTCTATTTTTCTGATATGATTTGGAGGTGTAAAAAAAGTGGAAAAAATATATCATGTTAAAAAAAAATAATAAAAAAAAATTAAAAAAAAAAAAAAAAAACATAAAAAAATGGGGGGGGGGGGACAAAAATTTGGAGGGAGGGGCTCCCGTCGAGTTGGAGGAGCGGGGACCGTTGGAGGTGTGAGGTCCCTGGTGGTTAGGGTTGTTGGTGCTTATGATCGATGATGGTTCGTACTCACATACACCATACTACTGGATTTTCAAGGATTTCTAAGGTTTGTTCTGAATTTCATTATTAAAATTCTTTTCTTGCCATCTACATCTCTCATAGTATAAACTTTTTAGTATACTATAACGTTAAACTCTATTTTAAATTGACAACACTGTTCAAACACCACTTGCGTATTCTACAGAACACATCAAAGAAGTAAAGCTAGGTCCAGTCATAAGACCATTTTATCATCGTTAACCATTTCCATAGATTGATATTGTTCCAAATTTATAATAAATAAGCTATGAGTTAACATGCTCTTCGAGGTTACCTTAACTTCTAATCAGTTTAACCCGTTTTTCTTCACCTTCATATGATCCAATTCGCAAATGTTATCTAGCTCTGTTTTTTTCCCTATTATTCAAATAAGATCGTTCCTACAGTCCTATTCGCGAATCCCTTTATCCGTTTTTGCAAATATAGTTAGCTTTTACGCAAAATGTTTCAACAGCATATGTCAATCAAACAATTCTGAGTGTAGCATCCGATTCTTTAATTAGCAGCGACGCATTAATAACAAACTACTCTCGAGTTAAGGCAATTGTCCAAAAAATCAGAAACCAGTCTGATAGCACATACTTCAAAGAAATGGAACAGGTGTGAGAGGATACTCACTCTCTTTGAAAAGATATATAGGTCTATGCAAATAGCATGGCCAGGAGCATAATGCCCCCAAATAGCATGGGAAGGAACATAATGTCATAGAATAGCATGGGAAGGAACATAGTGCCATAGAAATGGAACATAGGACTCTACTCCAATAGCCGTCCTTGGCAATAGCTTAAAAATAGACAAACGTCATCAAAAGTGCCGAAATGTCTTCACTTCAAGAAAGTTCATCTAAGAATGATAAAAAGTAATAGAAAGAGGACATTTTTAGGCTTCTCATTCAAACTACATGTAATAAAACATTTTTCTTTTCTTTTGATTGTCTAGTTAGAATTTCAGTGTATAAATAGACTGTCAAAATTCAACATTTTGTTTAATCAGTTGCTTTTTCTCTATAGATAGATAGATATAGATAGATATTTATTGCAATAAAAGCCACTTTGGGCCATGGCAAAAAAATGGAAAATCACACAAAATAATAGCACATGATTATAACACTCATAGCAAAGTATAGTAGCCTACATAACAATAACAACGCTAAATTACAAAACAAAACAAAAACATAATAAAGCCCACAATACCATGAAACTAACATACATAGATAGATGTATGTTACATCTATCAATGGCCATGACTACAAAAAATAGCAAACAAGAAAACAACTTACACACTTACAACAATAATTTCAACACCCACCCCACCCACTTTACAAAAATCTATCTCTATGTGACATACCCAATTTTATATATTTTGCTATCATTCTTATTGTCCCATAATTTTTTGATCCCATAACTGAAACCAACCACTCAAAAAATAATTCTTTCCTTAAATCCTGTAGATTCGGGACAAAGGGCCATGAAGTGAAGCAGATCCTCGCCATTTTCTCTACACATAGGGCATGAGTAAGGACCGTCCGTTACCCTTACCCTCTTTAAGTATTTCCTCTTTTCTCCAAGTACTAGAAAATTACCCCTCCCTGATATATACCACTTAATTTCTTCACTATTTAAACCCGCTTTAAAATAAATATCATATCCCCAGACCTCCTTCCATTGCCGGTAAACGCCGAGGGACACCGAGGCTGCGACTTCACACTGCCATTTCTGAATCTCCTGATCTTCAAGCACACCCATTACTAATTTTGCTACATTTCCTACTCCCAGTCCTATCCCCTTCCCTTCATTCCAAACACCGGATAACCCGCAACTATTTAAGATTGATTTCACCTGGGAAGCCCGTGAACTTTTTCTTCTATCCTGAAACACCTCCAGATAAGCTGCATTCTGTCTCCAGATAAGCTATTATTCTGTAAACCAATCACCTTTTCCCAGTATCCTATCATTCTAAACAACCTTTTTACCCTCAATGAAAATAATCCTAGATCACCCTTTAACACCAGACTATTAAATTTCCTGTTTAGCCCTAAGAGTCTCCTGAAATGTCCTAAATAAATTCTCTCTATTTTTCCCCTTTTTCAAACCCCCAAACCTCCCCACCGTAACTCAATACTGGGCCTACCTTCGTCACAAAAACTCTCTTCTGTAGCTTAATATCTGCCGGTCCTAGATGCCTAAGGGGACTCTTCAATAGCGCCCATGAAGCTTTTTGACCCTTCCAACTCGCTATTTGCACCTGATCACTCCATCTCCCTGAACTTGTAAACTTACATCCCAAGTAAATAAAATCCTTAACTTCCTTCATCTCTTTCCCTTTAAAATAAAACTTATTCTTTTCCCTTTCTTCTTTTCCAAAAACTAATATAACTGATTTATCAATATTTAAAACTAATTTTTTACTCCCCAGATAACTATCCAAAATCTCTAACATCTTTTGCAAATCTGGATCCGATTTCGCAAGCAATACTATGTCATCTCCAAATAATAAACAAAACAGCTCCAGTGACATTAATTTCAACATAGGGACATTTCTATTTCTAAAATACTCCTCAATATCATTAATAAAAAGAGAAAACAAACGCAGTGATAGAGTGCATCCCTATTTAAGGTCTACCTTACTTAAAACTGGCCTAGAATAAAAAATACTTACCTTCACTACTACTTTAACCACCTCATACAATTTCATTATAACTTCTACTAACCTAATTGGCAATCCTAATTTCACCAACTTCATCAAATGCTCCCCTAATGTCCAAAAACGCCTTATATAGCCTATTTTCCCTATACCTCGTATATTTACTAACTAAAACCAGTAAACAAAATATTTGATTAGTTGTACTATAGTTTTCCCTAAACCCTTCCTGAAATTCAATTAATCTACCTTTATAATGCAACCATTTATCCATCCTATTAGACAGCACTCTACAAAATAACTTACTGATAGAACTTCCTAAACTTATCCCCCTGTAGTTTTTGTGGAGATTTCTTTCTCCTTTCTTAAATAATGGGATCATAATCGATATCTGCCAATTTTGCGGCCTTAGAGGTTTACTTAGAATTGCCGAAAATAACAATGCAAGCACTGGCAGTATCCATGCTCTTGACCATTTCAACAGCTTAGTTGGTGCTCCGTCAATGCCCGGTGCTGATTTCCCTGTCATGCTTTTCAAGGCGTGCCATATTTCCTCCTGTCCAACCGGCTCCAGTAGTTTAGCGTCCTCTGAATCCAACTCAATATCGGCTGTCTCTTCTAAACTATCCATCTCCTCATCAGCTCTCTCTTCGTCCTCTTCGGTGTATAACTCTTTGTATTTTTGTTCTAAGTATTCTGGCCAGGTATCGGCGTGAGGGACTGAATCAGTCAACCTTCCATTTTCTGTTGATGTCCTAATTAACTTCCAGGACTCCGTTGAATCATTCACGCTAAATTTCTCCCGTATTTTTTTGCTCTCTTCCTCTTCAAAACATCTCTTCTTCCACTTAAGTAGCCTTTTATATCCCCTTCGCTTGTCCCTAAAAACCTTCAAATTATTTTCAAGATCAACTGTACTACTAGCCTTAAGCAATCTAAAAGCTACTAAAACCTCCTTCTTATTGTCCTCACATTCCTTATAAAAAAAACTCATCAAACTAGTACTCCTACCATTTTTTCTCCTATATGCCACCTTAGTTCCTATCCTATACAAAACCCCCGACAAAAAATCAACAGAACCTGCTATCTCCCCTTCCCTTGCCATATCCTCACTCTTCTGAATAAATGAATCCAGTCCTCTATCTTCAACTAGTACCTTTTTCAACTTCTCCTCACTATCATTATCAAACCTTAAACCTTCCCTCCATTCAAGCTCATTACCCATCTTTCCCTTAACCCCAAATTTTTTTCCGGCTCTCAGCCCATCCTACCCCTCCTAATTCAACCCTAATAGGCACGTGATCCGACCCAGCCAGCGCCATCACCTCAAAATCCACACAACAAGAAAGAAGCCTCAGACTAACAACCCCATAATCTATAACACTTGGAGATTTATCCGAAAAACATGTAAAATCCCCCACTCCTTTATCCTTCCCTGTCCTCCCATTCAAAATAACCAAATTCTGCTTACCACAAAAATCCAATTATTTTTTACCCCAATTATTCTTTTTCCTATGACCATCCTTACTCTTCCTCCTCATAACCGACGGCTCAATCATATAAGCTCCATTCATTTTTTCTAGTTCGAGATCCACATCCTCCTCATGGGCTCCTTCGTCCTCCCCTGTATATCCGTTAAAACCCCCTAGAAAAATAAATTAATCGGACGGAAACTATTCTGAAAAACGATCCATATCATTTTCTAATATCTCCCAGGTATCTTTAACACTAAAAGTGCTAGTTTCCGGCGGTAAATACACTGAACAAAATATAAACGAGTTGCTACCTAAAGATACTCGCACCCATACTAGGTTACATGAAACACTTCTCAACCGAGATACATTTCGCCATCTACTCGTTATCAATAATGCAACTCCTCCATAAATTCTACCATTCTACCACTTTCTTTCATCGTCCTGCACGACTTCAAAATCTTTCTGAAACAAAAACTTTATTTTTATTTATTCATATATTAAGGGGGAAAGGAAAGAAAAGTTCCCGGCTATCTCTTCCATGTTAAATATTTCTAGATTGTCTGGCAAAAACAGACGCATAATGGCATCAATTTTGATTTCTATATGTCCTCCTGATTTAGCAACATAATCTCAGTTAGGTTTTTTTTTCTGGGCTTTCTAAATTAGGCTTTTTCGTGCAAATTCCATTTCAAATTGTCTAAAAGAACCACAGTTTATATAATTATCCAGCAAGTTTACCGCAGATGATTTCTGGCTCTTCATTCTCGGTGCGGACAAAAAGCTCCTCCCATTTATTTCTGCACTTATTGTCCACTTATTGGTGAGCCGGCCAAGTGGTTTTGTCAGTACTTGTTCCGTAGGTGATTATTCTTTTTCTACCCGTGAAAAGATCTAATGCCGCTTATGTTTATACCGGTTTATACAATCTCTGGAGCAATTGCACCTCGGTCCGGGTTTTAATAATGGTTGAGATAGGGAAAGAACATACTGCTAATTATATAAACTGTGAAAAGGACGGCAAATACAAGTATAATAAAATTAACATGGACTTGTAGAGGATTTTGAAAGGAACAACTTGATTTTTAGTGTTTTTTTCCTAATTAATTCAAAAAAGGTATTTCCATAAGTTTATTTGTTTCCCCTAAAAGTTGTTACCATCAGTTTTATATTAGAAACTCCTGAACTGTTGCATATTTAGGTTAAATAGGTGGGTATAAAAACCACTCTTCATTTGATAAACAATCAGGGTTTCAGCTTTTATCGGTTGGCATGCCGAGTTAATGTTTCAGCATATTATACAAATGGAAACGCTCCGTCAAATTAGGGTGCTGTCAAAGATTTTGAAAGAAGAGAAAAGGAATTAAAGAAGAACTTGGTCTATTTAGTTCCCACACGTGCTGTGTTAAATACAAGAGCGCCGGCAGAAAATTTTCGGGGGGGCGGGTAAACGCCGAAATATAAGTGGTGATTGAGGGACATTTAAGATATTTCAGGAATTTTTTTCGTAGGAAGAAGCTTATTTTTAAATACTTTTACAAAAGAACTCTCAAATAAAAAGAGCAACTAAATTGCCTGCCAAATGAAACAAAATATAGTGAATTTTAAACTACAAGGATTCCTAGCAAAAGGATCAATCTGTTTCATCAATAATATATTTAATCATTATGTATTTAATTTTAAAAGAAAATCAAACTCAAACCAAAATTACAGCAAGATTGCTTTTGTAGATTATAACAGTTCTAAACTTGCCTTTATACAATTTCCTACGCCTTAGAATACTTTACACAAGGAGTAGAGATAATCAAAAAGCATCCTGCCTGTACAGATACCACTTTTTGATTTTATAACAGCCATCTAAAATATACCTCTTTCATAACAGGACAATTCTTTCCCTCGAACTTAAATCCGTTATACATTCATACATTAAGAAAAAGAAAATAGAATATAGAAAGAAAAACAAAATTTAAACTTACTATTCAGCTGTCAAATTGACCCTCTTTCTTTTTATTATCCTATTCAACTTAAAAAAAAATGAACAAGTTCAAAAAAAAAATTCGTCATAAGAGAATCTTATCAAACAGTGTGTGAAAGAAAACTGGATATAAAGAGTGACTTGGGCCAATATTCACCAAAACTAGAAATTTAATTCTCGTGACAATTGCTACACCGGCAGTATTGGCTTTTTGTGCTAATTCTAAATATTTAGAATTCTTTCAGTTTATTGTTACCCACCCAAAACCAAAAATCTGAGAAAATTGGCCTGATTTTTGAGAAAATGAACCCCCCCCCAAAAAAAAGCAAGTGATCTTATTGAAAACCTCTTTATTAGGTACATCATCTCAGATAACCCTACCATAGATGTTTCAAGCTCCAATCTTCAAAATTTGGAATTTTGCATTTTTTTTCCAAAAGAAACATCTTCGATGCATATTTATTTGTTTTGTTTTTTCCAAGGGAGATTGTATCAAACCAAAGGTAGGGAGCTCTTTCAAGCGTAAATTTAAAGCTCCTTTTTAAGTGACCATACAGATTGGACCAGGGGAAAGTTTTGTTTTCTTGCTGTTTTAGGGCACAAAACTACAACTTTACCCCAAAGACGATGAATTTGCAATCAATTTAAAATTCTGAGGAGCTAATTAATTTAATAGTATGAATAACTATGTTTTAGGCTTTCCAGTTAAAAGAAGCAATGCCACACGGTAGCAGTACAGGATACAACCAAGTTGATTTGCTTTATTTGTAATACAATTAGGTAACGCGTTTGGCAATCTGTACGTGCGGCTCAGCTATAATGAAGGGGGGTGAGTCATTGTTTGGATGGGGTAGGTTGGATTCCTAAAAATGTACATTTTGATGGAAAAACTGCTTACTATTCACGAGGACTCAGGTAAATGTTGAAAGAGGTAGGAGGAGGAGGAATTAATTCAATTGTTTCGCTATACAGCAAAAACGTTACATTCCTATTTCTACCAGCACAGAGGTGGATAGCAAGGCAGTTCATCATCAGCCCCGCCAGGAAATTTCTTTGGGGTTGCAAATACTGCAAGGAACTTAGTTTTCATCAATTTTAAATGGAGGCATTTTCTTTTTTCTAAATCTATGAAGTACTTGAATGTATTTAAACAAACCTAGGCAATGTATTTACCAATAAGAAAATCTTATTTTAGAGGTTGTAATGGCTTCAGTTATGTAGAAGATCAAAATTCTCACAGAATTTCCATCCAAACATATAATGATACTTTTGTTCTTCCAACCGAAATTATTTTGTAGTAACATTAACAAGGACTTCCTACCAAAATTACTATTCATCGCCAATTTTTTTTAAGTAGCCTATATTCAAATTTTATCCAAAATTGAAATTGAAAATTTAAACGTAGGACGGTACTTATAGGCCTACACGTACAATTATGGATTTACACATTTTAAAAAAATTAACCAGGGATTTAAGGAACAGGTACCTCAAATTATACTTTGGTTAGGCCTGGGTATGATTTGGAAAACAATCAGAAGTTAAATAAGAAAAAAGCATTTCGACTGAAAGCAAGGAACAAAATTGAAACCTGTTTGAAAAGATTATTCTTTATAGGACGCGGACGGTCTCCTCCTTACCTCTTCACTCTTTGTTGGGAATTTTGGCATTTTTTCCAAATTTTAAAGAAAATTTGTAATAGGAAAGATAATATTTTCCAAAGAAATGAAAATACGTTTGTTTCATAAGCAAGGTTATGAGGAGAAGGCATTCCCGCTTTTGTAGAAAGTATTCATATGTGCTGTAAGTATTGAACTTGCTCCTTGCTTTAGTAGAAAATCCTTTTCTAGTTGTTTAATTGTATGTTATGAAAGTGTAAAACTTTATGAATACAGTACTATTGGTAACGCAGAAAAAAACGATCAATAGTTCAATGATCTCTGTTTGGATTTTGTGAGTAATCAAACAGTTCACGGTAATTAACTGTAAGTACTGAGCGACCCTGCTCAATAGTAACCGACATTCTAAAAAAACTGAATTCTTATACCAATTGACACATCAGAAAATTTACTTATTACGTTAATTCTAAACATAAACGTTTCATTACGTCTAGTTCTACTAATCAATATCTAAGCACCAGAGAAAATTTGTCTGATTTTCAAAAAAATGGGGAAAACTCCCTCGAAGTTATAGAGATTTAGTGAAAATCACACACCATCATATTCAGCGAATTAAAGAACCCTACTTTAAAGATATCAAGCTCATATCTCCAAAAATGTTAAATTTCGTAATTTTGCTGGAAAACTGACCACGGATGTGTGTTTACTTGGTTTTTTTTTCCATGGATGATCGTATTTATCCAGTGGGTACAGAACGTCAAAAAAGGGTTCATTCTAATGAAAATAAATGATTCTAGAGCCCTTTTTAAGCGACAAAAATAATTGTACGGCAACTAGGCCCCCTCCCACATCATCTTCTTCCAAAATCATCTGATCAAATTTTGAGATGGATTTTTTCTTCAGCATAGTTGAAAAGCCCAATGACAATATCCTTATAGATAAAATGATCTCCTTCACCCCCTTAGGACATCTTTTTAAGTTAAAAAATTTACCAATTGCTTTATTTGATATTTGGAATATGCATACATTCTTTGGGTTGGGAGGGGAGAAATTTTCTGCTGGGAGGATTTTACACAGGGAGAAATTTCCATGGAGAGGGAAGTTTCCAGGGGGGTGAACTTTTCAGGGGAAATTTTACACTTGGTGAATTTGCCAGAATTCTTACACCAAATTCCTTTTTGTCTTGCTTCTTCTTTACCGATTCAATTTTAGGCGTGGAGATGATAAGGGTAATTGTTCGGGGTAAATTTTCGCCAGGATTGAATTACCCAGAGGATATTTTTGTGTGAAGGGGATTTTTCCGTGGAAGGGGGCCAGGTATCCTAGAGTTATTAAAAAAAACAATCAGAAATTCAATTAAAAAACAAGTTTTTTTTCAACTGAAAGTAAGGAGCAACATTAAAACTTTTTTTTATGATATTTTCACGGATATTTCTTAAGAATATCGACAGTTTTGAACTTTTTTTTCAAACATCAAAATGTTTATTACATTTAGAATCAATAGTTTATCAAAAGTAACACACTATCAAAGTAGTTTGTTCAATGTAAAACATTAAACCTAAGATTAAGAAAATCAAATAAAAATTTGTAGTGTGGAGAAGGTTGTCTCTGTACTTTCAACTATGCGGCTGGGGTTCAGATACTGTGCAGCTCTAGGGTATTTTATTTCTCTCCACTCACTGTGATCAGTTTTTGTGTACCAGAACAAATTATTTTATGACAATTTAATTAGCCCTCTTTAAATTTTGTGTTGAAATGAAGATATTGCTGGCGGTTTTCAATAAAAATTTCTGAAACGCAATATAAGTAAAGAGCAATAAAGTTTCAATTTATTAATCTTTTTGACATGGAAGGAGTTGTCATAGAAACTTTGGAAGGTACTCATTCAGCTGAAAATTGAAAGTTTTAGTGTTTTTTATAAGAATCAAAGGGATTGATACCAATCCATTTCCCTCCCAACTCCGTTTTCACTACCATTCTTCCAAAGATATTTGACCAAATTAGCCATTTTGTTTATAATGGTCAAAACGTCATGAAGTTTCACCGTAATGTCTTTATCTTTTTTTTTGTTAACCCAGGATAAACCCCTCTCCCCCCCCCTTCTGAATCATAAATACTACATGGAAACAATCGATAAGTTGCATAATTTTTCATTCTTGTCCCAGGGTCTGTTGGGGGCGAGGCATAACTGATATATGATTTTTAGTTGTCTGGTATTTAGCCCCCTTCCCCTCAATTACTTTCCGACATCCCTTTCAACAAGCCCAGAAAGTTTCACCTTAATACCCTTGGCTCTTCTAAGGCTATTGCTGATAGAAATTTTTAACAACCCACATGCAAATAATATGCTCTGGTGTTGATAAAAAAAAACTTTTTTAAAATTGCCTGAAAGCAGTCGCAATTGGAAGTGGTCACAGTCGCAAGTAGTTGCAGTCAAATTAATGAATGGTCGCAGCCGTTGCTAAAGCAGCAGCAGTAGGGGGACCGAAAGTTTCAAGTTAAAACCCTTAGCTATTCCTAAGATATTACAGATACGCCTTTTTTATAAGCCATATTTCCATAGTGCCCTTTGATTTAGCTAAGGAATATCTCTCAAAATTCACTAGCGTTTCGCAGTGGCACTCTTAGTCTTTTGGAACACATGCGGTTTGAAACATTCCCTCCTGTCTTAGTGATAAATCATGTGTATAAACAGTCGAAAAATTGCATAATTTTATATTCCCAAATAATTTACCCCAAAATAGCCTTATTCTTTATAGTCAATATTTTATCAACCATCCTTGCGTTTTTTTCTCTAAATAGGTTATGCTCACCTTTTATTTTTCATTCCATATAACCATGATGCACAAAGGGAATATTCGTTGAGACCACGATGACCCACAGGACCCACAGAAATTTAATATTTATACCCTTACTATTTTGTGACACAACCAGGTTCGAACATTTTTCCCTTTCCTAATGACAAATCCTGTGTAAACAATCAAAAAATTGCTTATTCTATAAATTGTCAAATAATTTACCCTAAATAACATGGGCGCCGGCAGGGAGGCCATGCCCCCCCTGGATATTTGTTACTATAAAGTAATTATGAGGAAACCAAAGGAAAGAGAGCAAAATAGAGAAAAACCATGGAAAAAATGTGTGTTGCTTCATTATTGGCTGCCTGCCAATAGATTTTGCCCCTTAATAAGGAAAATACAAGTTTGTGACTGAGTGACCCTTTTCTAAATATCAATAAACATTTTTGCAATATGATTTGGTTCGAGCAACAACAACAACAAAAAAACAATCAAATACTTCATAGTAACGAATGGCAATTAAATAACGATCCTTGTCAATAACGAAAGTATAAGAGCCTAACTATTGATAACATTAAATCAAAGAATCAGCTTCTTATGGTGATCCTAAATATGTAATTGTTAATTAGTAATTAGTGCAGTTATTAGTACACAAGAAAGTTTATATGATTATAGTAAACAACTTAATAAGTAGTTATTTCGGTAAAAATATGCCGTCAACTTTTGCTTGCAACGCAAGAGCACCGCTGTGCAGAAATTTATAGCCACCATAATCAGAAATGTTTCCCCTAAACGGAATGCTGGGAATTTTTTCCCCCTGAACGGATAAATGTTTTGTCTTATCCAGGAGTGATTGTATTTACCTAGTTGCCACTTTGAACAAGATTTAATTTTCTACGGTTATGAAGTATAAAGGTGTCAAATATATTGGTTTTTGGTATTCAAAACTAAATCGCAAATATTTGATAAATATTTTTATTTGATTTTCTTAATATTAGTTTTAACGTTTTACTTTGACCAAACTACTTTGATAATGCGTTACTTTTTATAAACACTGAGTAGTCTAAAGGCATTATATATTTTTTTGCTTGATAACCAAATTCAAAACTGTCGATATTGTTAAAAAGATATCCGTCCAACGCTTCGACATTGCTCAACAGAACATACATCTGGGATTTTATATCTCAGTTCTTATAAGTAGGCTAATTTTTCGTCTATTGTTTGTAATTACTTACTTTTTTTATTTATATATACTTTTATTTTAATTTGTCTCTAAGCATCATTAAATAAAAAAAAACATTTTTTAACTGAACGTAAGTAGCAACATTAAAAATTATACCGAACAAAAATTATAATATATATGAGTGGGGTTACCCCCTCTACAACAGCTCAACCTTCAAGCGAAAGTGTTTCAGCAATTAAAATCGAAACTATGTGTTACAGCAGTTATATGACCTTTGTCTTCCAGAAGTGGTTTTTTAAAGAATTGGGACACAATTTAAAGAGCGAGGTGTTGAGGAGGGAGCACATCCCCTCATATACGTTATAATTTCTCCTTACTTACCGTCAGTTATCATCACAGTTTATAGAATTATCCAGTAAGTTTATCGCAGATCATTTCTGGTCTTCGTTCTCGGTGCGAACAAAAAGCTCCTCCCACTTATTTGTTCACTTATGGATCAGTGTGTTTGCGTCTATCAATGAGAAATGGTTACAAAGTGCATTATTCGTAATAGCGGGTTTCCACTTATTTCCGATTGTTTCGCGTCTGACTTGTCTACCCGTGAAAAGATCTAATGCCGCTTATGTTTTTACGTTCTTCGGAGCACTTGCACCTCGGTCCGGGTTTTTATAATGGGTGAGATAGGGCTCAAAAAGCTCCTCCCACTTATTTGTTCACTTATGGATCAGTGTGTTTGCGTCTATCAATGAGAAATGGTTACAAAGTGCATTATTCGTAATAGCGGGTTTCCACTTATTTCAGATTGTTTCGCGTCTGACGTGTCTACCCGTGAAAAGATCTAATGCCGCTTATGTTTTTACGTTCTTCGGAGCACTTGCACCTCGGTCCGGGTTTTTATAATGGGTGAGATAGGGAATGATTATACTGGATAATTATATAAACTGTGGTTATCATGAACTATTTGATCAACATCAAAATCCAAACAGAGATCATTGAAATGTTGATCTTTTTTCTGCGTTACCAAAAGTATTGCATTCATAATTCTTTACAGTCTCATGAAATATAATTAAACAAATAGAAAAGATTTTTCAACTAAAGTATGGAGCAAGTTTAAAACTTAAAACAGATTGAAGTTACTTTGTATATAAGGGGGACTGCCCCCTTCTCAACACCCTGCTCATTAAACGAAAGTTTTTTAGTGCGTTGAAAAATCTTTTTTTTTCAATTGCAAATTTTCTTTAAAAATTTGGACAAAAGCCAAACTTCACTATAAAGAGTAAGGAGTTAAGGATGAGACTTTTGATCTTTTACATAACTGAAGCCATCACAAGCTCTGCAATAAGATTTATTATCGATAAATACATTGCATTCATTTGTTTAAATACATTGAAGTACTTCATATAAAAAGCAAAAAGAAAAATATTACAATTTGAAATTTTTGAAAACTAAGTTCCTAGCTGTATTTGTCACCCCAAAGAAATTTACTGGCGGGGCTGATAATGGCCTGCCTTGCTTTTCCCCCTCTGTGCTGGTAGATATGGGAATTTAATATTTTAGCTGTATAGAGAAACATTTTAATTAATTCCGACTCCTCTCTACCTCTTTTAACATTTATCTGAGGCCTCATGAAGAGTAAGCAATGTGTCCAATAATATCTACTTTTTTAGGAATCTACCCTATCCCCCACTAAAGAATGACTCCCCCTCGCCCCTCATTGTAGCTGACACGTCATCACAGATCATCAGACGTAGCCTAAGTTCATTAATCATAAAGTGAAACAACTTTGCTGAATCCATTACTGCCACTGTGTGGCATTAGTTCTTTTCCAACTGAACAGTCTAAAATATAGTTGTTGGTTACTTTTAAATTAGTTAACTTCTCACAATTTTGAATTGATTGCAAATTTGTCCTCTTTGGCGTAAAGTGGTAGTTTGGTGCCATAAAATGGCAGAAAGCTAGACTTTCCTCTGGCCCAAAGTGTATGGTCATTTAAAAAAGAGCTTTCAATTTACGTTCGAATGACCTCCCTCCCAATTATCTTGGACATTCGCTTTGATACAATTACCCCTGTGAAAAACAAAACAAATAAACATGCATCGACGATGTTTCTTCTGAAAAAAAAATGCAAAACTCCACATTTTGAAGATGGGAGCTTGAAACCTCTATCGTAGAGTTCTCGGAAATGATTTTTTTATTAAGAAATTTTCAATAAGATCGCTCACATTTCTGAGGGTGTTCCTCTTTTTTTTCAAAAACTAGGCAAATTTTCTAAATTATTTAGTTATGGGTGGGTAACAATAAACTGAAATAATTTTATATATTTAGAATCAGTATAAAAAGCCAATACTGTCGGCTTAGCAATTGTCAAGGTAATTTCATTTTTAGTTTTGGTGGATATTGGCCCAAGTCACTTTTTACTTCCAGTTTTTTTTTTTATCACACACTATTTGATAAGATTCTCCTGTGACAAATTTTTTTTAAACCTGCTCATTTTATTTAGTTGAATAGGCTAATAAAAAGAAAGAGGATCAATTTGACAGCTGGATAGTAAGTTTAAATTTAGTTTTTTCTTTCGCTGTTCAGTAAGTTTTTAAATGTCTGAATATAAAAGGGATTTAAGTTCGAGGCGGAGAACTGTCCTGTTATGAATGAGGTACATTTTACACGGCCGGTATAAAATCAAGAGGTGGTATCTATGCAGGCAGGATGATTTTTCAGTATCTCTAGTCTTTCTGTTTACTATTCTCAATTTAATTCTACGATATTAAAAGCAAACTTTTTTGTTCTTTTGATTCTATCTTATTGAAACGTATAGAAAACAGTTGAATAGACAAACTTTTAAATTGCCTTTAGCAATTTTTGAACCAATCAATTTAATTTATCGAAGTAATATTTTGGGTTGACGAATCAATAAATGACAGTAGATTGTATCTATTGAATTCTCTGGCAGCTCTACACCTTTTCAAAGAGCGTAAGTACTCCCTCACAAGGTATACACTACAGTTTTACGTGCATTGCAAAAAGCGAGTAAACCTATAAAGTGGTCAAACACGTTTTGAAACTATAGTCGAGACTGTATAACGCAATCAGACTGGTTTTTGCTATTGATATTAATTGCACAAGAATATGCAGTACAGTTTCACGTGCACATTGCAAAATGTGAGTAAACCTATAAAGTGGTCAAACACGTTTTGAAACTATAGTCAGGATTGTATAGGACAATCAGACTGGTTTTTTGCTATTGATATCAATTTCACAAGAATATGCAGTACAGTTTCACGTGGACATTTTAAAAAGTGTGCAAACCTATAAAGTGGTCAAACATGTTTTGAGAGTATAGTCGAGATTATATAACACAACCAGACTGGTTTTTGAGGCAACATTTTATTTAGTTGAATAGGCTAATAAAAAGAAAGAGGATCAATTTGACAGCTGGATAGTAAGTTTAAATTTAGTTTTTTCTTTCGCTGTTCAGTAAGTTTTTAAATATCTGAATATAAAAGGGACTTAAGTTCGAGGCGGAGAACTGTCCTGTTATGAATGAGGTACATTTTACATGGCCGGTATAAAATCAAGATGTGCTATCTATGCAGGCAGGATGATTTTTTACTATCTCTAGTCTTTCTGTTTACTATTCTCAATTTAATTCTACGATATTAAAAGCAAACTTTTTCGTTCTTTTGATTCATTTTTTGTTCTTTTGATAGTCAGGATTGTATAAGACAATCGGACTGGTTTTTTGCGTTTGATATCAATTTCAAAAGAATATGCAGTAGAGTTTCACGTGGACATTTTAAAAAGCGTGCAAACCTATAAAGTGGTCAAACACGTTTTGAGAGTATAGTCGAGATTCTATAACATAACTAGACTGGTTTTTGAGGCAACACCCATTTTTTAGGGCCAATCAGAGAGAGAGAGTGGAGGTTATTCTATATACGATAACTTGATTGCTAATTGGATTCAAATAAAAGGAGTGATTTTCATTCGTCCTTGAGATTTTGTATATAAGACTCATGCGTTACGATTAAATTTTCATAATGTTTTAACACACCATGGATAACACATTTGATATTATTGACTTTGAAGCTATGGCTACATCGATATATAATGTGTTCAGTCTAGTAAATTTTCTTAATTTATTTCCAAATAAAATCATTGTACATAGTCATCCCTCCAGTAAACTAAAACTCAGGGCATATCCCCCCCCCCTCCACCCAACAAAACAAACACTACAATATGCTGATTATATTCGATAGAAAACGTAAAATACGCTCTTTTTTTCCATTATGTAAACCCCATCTTTCCTCACCCCCTCTGTTTACAAGTTTAATTCATTCATTAGAAATAGTTCTTTCGTTCAAAGTGTCCTTTTCCCATTATCAAAAATAGAGTGTGCTTTCTTTTCCAGTCTAAATAAAAGCATCTGTGTTTAATCCTGTTACAAAAAGGAGCGATTTCAGAAACAACCTTTTGCATACGTATTATCAGAAATTATTAATACCACATGTTTATGGATAGCGGCAAGGGTTTCCTTGACAAAGAGATATTTTTTGGTCAAATTAAACGAGTATTCTATTTTTCAAATGTATTTGATGAAAGCAAATGGATTTCATAGATGATTAAGAGGCTTTTATAAAAATATAAGGCGGGGAAGGGGCAATGTATCAATTCTAACACCTTCGTTGTAAGGTGAAAAACAAACTATTTCTTCGCATGAAAGTAAGGGGGGATTGTTTGTGCAGACATGTATACCCTTTGACAAGAAAACTAATGTGGTCATTCCGACACGCAACACTGAAGTTTAGTGTTTGGTTAGCTGTTAATTATAGCATATTTATGGCTGACTATTTTTAGATCTATATTTTAAATCATTGTATTGGATTTGATGAAGCGGGGGTACTAATTTTTTCTTCTGTAAAAAGGGGAATCGTTTTTCTATACTAAGTTTGTTCTTCTTTTTAAGGACAATTTTGAAGAATGCGTGCCTCCCCCTCAAAAGAGAGCTAAGGCTAATGGTGCTACTCCAATGCAACAACTGGAGATAGCTGAGCCATCCAGGGCCACGAGAATACAGTCTGGTCAAAAACCGAAAAAAGATTGAGCGGCTGCTCACAGGATGGAGAAGCCTGATGACTCTTCTTCGCAAGCCAGTGTCATCACCACAGCCACCACATCTATGCAAGAACCGGACATCACCGACCCATTTATCCCTAATCATGCTTTGCAAGGACCATCCGGCACACAAGTGCAGTCTTAATTTGGGAATATAAGCATTTTTACCTAATATCCTTTACTTTCTTGCTATTATAAATAGTAGATTTGTAAACGAGTAGATATGTAGGAAAAGGAATCTGCTTCTAGTCTGATCGTTATTTTTTATGGATGGCTACATTTGTAGGAAAAAAGAGTCAGTTTTTTTTAATGAAGTATTAAGACAATTATTGAGTTGATTTTTTTACCGTATTTTATTACTATTAGTCAATCGTTACGATGTGTGTGTGAGTGTGTTCGTGTGTGTGTGAGCGTGTACGTGTGTGTTTCTGTGGGTGTGTGTTTGTGTGTGTGAGCGTGTACGTGCGTTTGTGTGTGTGTGTGAACGTGTTTGCGTGTATGCGTGTGTGCGTGTGCGTATGTGTGTGTGCACGCGCGTATGTGTGTGTGCGCGTGTGTGCGTATGTGTGTGTGTGAGCGTGTAAATTTGCGTGTGTGTGCGTTTGTGTGTGTGTGCGTGTCTGTGTGTGTGTGAACGTGTGCGTGTGTGCTAATAACAAAATTTGTAATTTATTATGCACTTGTTTTATAAATAATGCTATAAGCAAAAATGTGTAATTTATTATGCATTTGTTCGATAAATACGAATCCAATTAAGAAAAAAAAACAACATTTGTTTGATAAATAATATGAATACAAATCCGACTAAGAAAAAAAAAATAGTGTGCTATAATTATGATAAAACATTATTCAAAGAAAAAAAACTTAAATTATTCATGTTAGTTTAAGGATGAACCAGCGAAAACAAATGCCGTCCTTGGCTCCTGACTTCAGATAATAATGGGCAATTACCCACAGTCGCCGGATGATGTGAGTGAAGGTACGTAGTTTACTATCTTCCTGTATTTTCAATTTACAATTGAAGAAATTGATAGCCATATGGAAATTGCTGGATTTAATGTTTCCGGGGACATTTTTGACGATGACTTTACTATTAGTGAATTGGGTCCTGTGCAAATAAGTGGAGGACATAAAAATAGCGTCACCTCCCCGGAACTACGTGAATTTATTTTGTTGGAATCTGCTCTAGGTCACTTGAAAACACATAGGATAGATTTTAATCCCCCCGAGGAAAACCTGGTTCACGGGAGTGTCATTTTAATAACCCCTGTAAATGTTCTTCATACCTATGTCAACCGAATTCGAGCACTTATTGAGATTCAGATTCATAATTGGGTGGACAGGGGGAATTAAAGCATCGGTAAATCAAAAAGTTTATTTACAAAAGTGGACATCTGGGGACATTTTTTATTTTAATTTTTCAACTGGTAATCAAACTTTTTACCCTGGTCTAAAGGAATTTGAGGCTAACTTTTTCAATTGGGTTAATAAATTAATATTAACTTTGGACACATTTAACGAGAGGGGAAGCGGGTCCACAATTTTATACATTGCATACATGGATCTGAATCTCAGTAGATTTAAAAAAAACTTTGTTTTAAGAGGAGCGGGTAGTAATCGACAAATAAAATGCCACCCAGATTTGTCGGCTACCAAAGGGGTTCAGAGTTTCTATTTTGAAACGGGGCTGCAATGCTTTAAATATGCATTTTTAGCAGCAGCCCATAAAACATTGAAAGATGATTCAACAATGAAAAATCTCGACAGACTTGCACGTAACGGTGGTGAAAATTTCCCTAAAGTAAATTTTGATTGTTTAGAGGGAAAGTATCCGGTGTCTTTAAAAGAAATAACCATATTTGAAAAAGCAAATGAAAGTCTTGGGTTGGGGGTGGTTGTTCTCCAGTATGACACAAAATTTGTAAATGGGGGAAAGAAACCAAATAAAAAAGGGTTTTTATATTCAGTTAGGACACCGGTGGTAGATAATGTTAAAAATTGGGTTTGGGTTGTCTATGAGCCTCCCAAAGATGTAAATTCCTATGGTCATTTTTTCCCCGTTACGGAAGTAAGTCGACTCTTATCCCAAGGCACGAACAAAGGAGAATGTCACTATTGCCTCATGTGCCTTTTCCCATTCACATCTGAACGAAAACTCTCGGATCACATGAGATATTGAAAAATTCATGCAAATCAAAGAATAGAAATGCAGGCAGAAGGAAAAGATACTTTAAAATTTAAAAACTTCCTAAATTACCTGCTACAGCTTGATAAAGTTTCTTTAGACTGCGAATCAAAACTGGTGGAGGTATCGGACCCATCAAGGCCAAATATAGTCAAGGAACACAAACTAGTTGCGTGTTCCTATGCACATTCCCGTCGCGATTCCAATAATAAAATGCGATTGGAAGAGTTTTTTTACTATGGATGAGGAGGGTGGCATAGAAAAGTTATTGGTGTCTTTAATAAAAACAGCGAACGGTGCAATTTCACGATTGCGTCACACCAACTACCCAATATCATAATCAGATAAGGAGCAACTGGCACTAGAAAAGGGGACAATTTGTTGGGTTTGTAGGGGTGCTCTTGCGCCAAAAAACGCGGTCCAGGATTACAATCTTCTTATTGACCCCAAATCAACGGGGAAAAGTAAATTTCGTGGGTGGGCTCACAATTCATGTAATTTAAAAATTAAACAGCAACTCTTTCTTCCGGTTTTTACACATAATTCTAACTATGATCTGAAGTATGTGCTACCAGCAATGGCAAATCTTCAAAGAAATGGAAAAGTGGATGATGCATGGGTGATAGACAGCTTTTCCTACAAAGTCATTCCTAATCATCGGAAAAGTTGCTTGTTTTGGAATTTATGTGGAGATATGTTGAAGACGACATTGATTATACGAATAAAATTCGCTTTTTAGATTCCTACAGTTTTTTCCCTAAATCATTGAGCGAATTAATTCAAGTGCAGAAAAGCAATGACGGCTGCAACACTTTCCCGCCTTCTCAAGCAACAATTTCCAAATTATTTATATGACTTGTTGACCGTCAAGGGCATATATCATTATGATTATTACTGCTCCATATCGAGATTCGCCGAGGGAACTATTCCCTCCATCGAATCGTTTTACGACAGTCTACACGATCGTAGGTGCACCCCTGATGAATACAGTTTTGCTAAAAAAGTGTGGGCAGATGGAGGGCGTAAAAATGGGTTTGACTACTGCAAGCTGTATTTGTCGAGTGATGTGTTAACTTTGTTAGACATTATGTGTAAAAATACCGACAAAATCTATGGGGAATTTAATCTTGATTCAGGATATTATTTTTCATCTCCTCATCTGGTAATGGACCTCATCCTAAAAATTAGCGGGAAAAAAATCGGGCTGATCTCCGACATCGATCAGCACCTGTTCATCGAGAGGTCAATGAGGGATGGATAAGTTTTTCACGGGGATCGTATCTTGGAAACTGATCCAACTGGAGAGAAGACAGGGGCAAATTCAGATGCAGTATTCCTTTATATGAATTCCCTCTCCCCTCGGCCATGTCCCATTATGTACTACCCTGCGATGACTATAAATGGCTCAATGACCCTCAAGCCTCCAATTTCCCCAACATTGACAGTGTTGAGGAGAATGGGCCGGTTGGATTGTTTTTTGAAATTGATGGGAGATACCAGTCGAGCTTCACGATTCAGTAAAGGATTTTGTTTTTCCATGCATCAATAGACTTGTGACTAGGGACTCTTTGAGCCCCCGCAACAGACGTTTAGTAAAGCTGGACGGATTGCAATGGTCACCTTCAAAACAAAAACTTATTGCTGGCCTTCTGCCGAAGAAATATATTGTTGTACATCATGTGGCTTTAAAATGGATATGCAATAACGGTTTCAACGTCACAAATGTTCATAGAGCCCTTCAGTTTAGTCAAAAACCCTATCTGAAAACGTTTTTTGACACTTTTGTCAAGAAATGTTCTGAAGCGCAAACAAAAGCCGAAAAACAAAATTTATAAGCTCATTTTAAATTTGGCTTTTGGTAAAATGTGCGAGAGTGTTCGCAATAGGGATCATTGTCACGTTGCGACCGATCCCGAATAATGTGCTGGATATATGGCCCATCCAAATTACAGTTCCTTCATCATCATTGGCCTGGATATGGTACTATTGAATAAGAAAAAAAGAAGCTTTGTCCTGAATAAAAATATTGCTGCAGGCAGTGCGATCTTGGAGATCTCTTCAAATCTCATTTTATAATTCTGCTACAATGGGGCTAGGGTACAGTGGCCGGAGAAAGAGTAAGTAGAGGTCTGCTACGGGGACACAGATTCTTCACTGCTAAAAGTAAAAACCCCAAACCTAATAGATGATTTGGCGCATGGTGAAATCATCTGCTTACGGATGGACTACACCACTAGGGGTGGGCTTTACCCAGAGCTAGTGAAACGTTGGGCGCCAATTCAAAATTTGTTTTTAAAATCAGAAACGGGAAATGACATGATTTCCCGTGGTGTGTTTGTAAGTCCGAAGGTGTACTTTATACAGACATACAACGAGGAAATCAAGAAATGTTGCAAAAGGAGTACCCACGCGCTATGTGGATAAGAATTTCAACATGGACATATATAGGAATTGTATTGTTGAAAATACAATTCCACGAGTAAAATTGCTGGCACTTCGTTCACTGAACTACAGGAACTTCAGTGTAAATATAGAAAAAATTGCCATGAGTACCATTTCCGACAAGGTCTATATTTGTTAAGACGGTGTGACTACCCTCCCCCTGGGACACTATTCAACTTCCGACCGAGCCGAATTTGTTAGCCATAGGGAAAGTCTCGGTTTGAATAAAGTCCAATAGATTTCCCAAAACCTTGGAGGGGGGCTCGTGGCCAGGGGGAGGGGCTCGCGGCCGGGGGGGGGGGCGGCCAGCCGCAAGCGGGGGGCGAGCGGTCACTACCAAAGTTATCTTTTTTTTAACTTAGAGCAGATTTTTGTGCTTTTGTAAATATACATATTTTATTGGAATTAAAAAAAAGTGATATTATTCCAAGTGTATTTTTTTTCATTAAATGTTGTATTTTTTTTATAAATAAAGTATATTTATTAAAGTGCTTTTTCTAGTGCATTTTTTTTAAATAAATGTTTTTTATTATAAATAAATAAAAAAAAATCTTAAGTGTATTTTTCTTTGTTTTCTGTAAAGTGCTGTTAATAATACAAGAAATATGATTTTTTATTGATTTTGTTCTTCTCATTTTTCTTGAACGGACTAGTAATAGGGATATTTTTTAGTTATTAGACACCTATAGTCTGCAGTTAGTTGTCTAGGTGAACTGTTGAAGGGAACATGTATCAATTTGAAACACCATTCAGATCGTTTCTGTGTGGGCCATCAATGTCAGGCAAAACAACACTCTTAACTAAAATAATTAAAAATTGTGATACAATATTTGTGGAAAAGCCGAAAAAAATCTACTATTGCTACAGTATTTGTCAGGAGTCATACGATAAAATAAAAGAAATTGGCGCGGCGGGATTGGTGCGGATACAATTCATACAGGGACTTGATGTTTTCAACATTATTGAACCAAACTCTTGGCTGATTATTGACGATCTGGCTGAATCTATTGAACATCGGTCCCAGGAAATGCTGCAATTGTTCACCGTTCGCTCTCATCATGAACAGACTTCCATTACTGTGGTTCTACACAATCTCTTTCATCAGAGCAAATGTATGCGAACACTTGCATTGAACTGCACCTACTATATCATCTACAGAGTTGTTCGTGATTCTAGCTCCCTAATAAATCTCAATAAACAAATATATCCAGGCGCCCCCAAATTTCTGCTCTCAGCGTAAAATCAGGTAACTAATAATCCCTATGGCTACTTCCTATTGAATCTTAATCAAAATACACTCGAGGATCTGCGTTTATTCACAGATACTTGTGACACATAAATTACAATATATCTCACTGTGAGCAGTAAAAAGACTCATTAGACACTATCACTATGCTGAAGAAACTATATGGGAAAATGCATTCATATTCCGCTCGAAACGCTTCAAAACCCCCGCTAACGAAAGCCATACTCAGACATGGCATTGGCAATGATTTTATTAATCTAATATCTGAACTTTGTTTAAATTTGACCGAGGGCAATGTTCAACTGTCAGAAGTAGTTAACCAACAGGCAAAGCAGCATCGGTCCATTGTACGTACATTGGCCTCTAAAAACAAAGGAAAGAATTTTAAAAGGAAACGTCTTCTTCAGGCGGGCGTAAGCTTTTTCACACTTTTACTGCCAATAATTACAGGACTTGTAAACAGTTTTCTCTAGAGAATGGTCAAACCCTATAAATTGACTCCAATAGAACTCGCTCTCTCACCCGTGGAACACTTTGAGAACAATCTGAGTAAATTCATTGACAACAAAGAATATTGAGGATGACAAAAAACTGCTTTTACTTCAAGATACACTTCGCCGAGTGGATAAATATAAGCCTTATCGAGCGAAGGCCAGTGGTATTGATCACAAAAAAAGAATCATCTCCTTAGGATTCTGCTGAGCAGCACCAGCAGCAGCACTGCTGCTGGTGCTGCTTTAAAAAAGTAAAAGACGTAGTATTCGTATAAAATTTTATCGAAAATTGGAATTCTATGGCCCAAATCATTTGGTTAAAAAATAACACGACTCATAATTTACCTAATAGAAAGAGGTAAAGATCATATTCAAGTTAATAGCAATGGGAAAGAGATTATAATTCAAGGCAAGAGCTATAATCTACATGATTTAATCTATGATATGGTTACAAATCATAAAGGACTATTATAATTTGACGCTCATATATACAGCTTTATAAATACATTAAACTTCCCCAAAAGCCTTATTAGCAATAGGCAAGTTCTAAAAAAATTAAATGAGCATGCATCAAAAACACAATAAAAATATGAAAAAGAAGAAGAAGAAGAAGATTTTAAATGAATTTCGGAAAATACTAGCACACCTAGTGGAATCTTGACAATAAGGAGGAGCAGTACACCACTGATAACTAGACAAAAGCGAAGACGTATCAAGTCAACGTCACAACCACCACCACCAACCACCAGTATAAAAAAGGGTAGTGGACGTTACACTACGCGTTTACATTAAAAATGGTTAAAATTTTGAAACGTGTCTTTGCAAATATTGATGAGATTGGAAGTTTGATGTCCCATATCATTCTTTGAAAATTCACGGGAGTTCCCGCAAAAATTGAACAAGACTATCTACAAAATAAATCATGTTACACTCTGCATATAACTCATAGACTTCGTGCTAATCATTATCGAAAAACTAAAGGCTTTTTCCCATTGCATATAATGCAAGCAGATCTCCTAACTCTAGATGAGATTCAAAGACGTCACAATACACCATACAAGTATATTCTTTTTGCAATCAGTGTTTTTAGTCGCTATGCATATGCCATTCCATTGCGGTCAAAGAGAGGTGTTGAAGTTGCTCAGGCCGTTGAAAGTATTCTCGATTAGGATTCGTATAAAAAAATTCAAACGGATCGCGGTAGTGAATTTGTTAATCCCCATGTTGCAAAAGTACTAGCGAAATATAATACACTGCTCTATCATAGTCATAGTCATAAAAAGGCTGCATTGGCCGAACGATTGATAAGAACTATTCGACTTTTAATTTCAAGATATTGTACATTGAAAAATACATCTGCTTTTGTTCATGATTTAGATAAAATCATGCTGATTTATAATCAACGACCTCATCGATCATTGTCAAACTCATCCCCTACGGAAGTTTATCATTCTGATCATGATACAATTGATACTCTTCTTAAAGAATAATCCAATAAACCTATTGTCAAGAAGAAAAAATTTAATGCTGGTGATACTGATTGAATTAATAGAAGATCTAATGTTTTTAAAAAAGATAGTTACTTGTGGTCCACAGAACTTTTTAAAGTGGTAAAATTCATAGACACTAAACCCATACCTTATCGTTTGCGTGATACCAAAGATGAAGAGATTCTCGGCGGCTTTTATGACTATGAACTACAAAAAGTTAAAAATAATAGTGAAATCTATCAAATTGAAAATATATTAAAGACTCGTAATCAAAGAGGTAAGAAACAGTTACTCGTTCGGTGGCTAGGATACAACTCTGAATTTGATTTTTTGATCAGTGTTGGAGATATTGACAGTGCCCAATGATTTCTATGTAACTTTTATGTCCAACGTTTCCGATCCTCTCTACACTGACTTGAATAAAACAAGTGATTTTTGAACGAAACTCTCCCCTGTCATCAAATTCGATGAGGGAAAGTATGAAGTGGCTCTTGTCGATTGTATTCTCAAAAATACCTATGACATCCTGAGAAAGGATCGTGTGTATGATATAATTATACCATTCGATTGGTCACTCTTTTTCGACTATGAATGGGTTGAAGCATTTAAATCTAGCGAATATCCACATGTCAAATTGAAATATATTGGATATGATAATACGAGTGATTTGTATCGTACAATCAATAGAAAAATCTTATATTACAGGAATGGTAAATTCCATTCTGATTATTCTATTGAACACGATAAGATTTACATTACCTCTACTCTTGACACCGAAATAATTGTTCTGAGTTATAATCTGAGGGATTTTCTTGGCTTTAAACAGAATATGATCAATGGTAAAAACGCTGGCACTGTTTACGGGATGGATCAAGTTATTTTGGCTGATTATCCACCTGGTTTCGCCTCGGACTCTTGCATATTTCTCTATGCATCCTTTGTGGAAACATAGAGAGTTGGTAATTCAAATGTCCCCCTCCTACGTGTTCTTGAACGAAAAACAACTCATGAACTTGTTCATCACTATAATAGAAAGCATCTTCAGTATGTTCCTGTAAACTCTTCTTATTTGAAACTCTGTCAGTTAACACTAAGAAGTGAATTGGGCGACACTCTAGCAATAACAAAAGGCTTAGCAGTGATTACATGTCATTTTCGACCCATTGTCGGTGACACCACCTAAAATGAACAATAGAAGAATTCCATTTGTCTGTCCCGATATCGATTGCTAAGCTGGTGCTCTGAGTCCTCGTCAAATAGGCAATGGATTGGACTACCACAAGGAGCATACTACAGTGTCTGGCTATGGTCCTGGTAGCTGATTTGCTAGGCTATTTCGTTCTGCACCACCCCTCGCCAGAAAATATTTTGTACCTGTTGCATCAAATTTTGCTGCCTCAACACTACAGGACTGGGGGTCGGGCAAGAATTTCAAGGAGAGTATTAAGGAAAATATTAGATGTTCAGTAAGAGCCGTTGGTGAGCAATTAAAATCTCAGCAAAATGGGAAGGGATTGAAAAGCATGCGTGCGCGTCATTCAATCATCAGTCTCTACCCAGGCGGCAAGCGAAGGACATTAACGGGGACTTTGAGAAATAAAACAACGAACACCAATAAGAAGAAGAAAAAGAAAACGATTGTTAGATCAAAGAAGGATTTCTTCTCTTAAGATGACTTATCTCCCCCATAAGGAATCACATCCATCAATCAGTTCTTCATTGAATCTATTCAATGCTGAAAATGTTAATGTCAGTGTGAAGTGTAGTTACTATGAGCAATTTTACACCCAAAAACCCCTCTCGGAGAATAAACACTTTCAAATATTTTCCAGTGAGGACTATTTCATTGATTTATCATCAACATTTATTGATTTAAATGTTGCGGTGAAGAATAAGTCAGATAATACAACTCCAACTGTTGCCGATGGTCTCTCCTACGAAAACTGTATTCTACACAACTTGTTCCAACAAATTAATGTATTTATTAATAAAACATTGGTGAGCACTAGCAATAATTTATCCAACTATGCAAGCTACATACAATTTATGATGATGACACCAAAGGCATACAAGGAATTGAGAGGACAGTCATTGGGCTATGAATATCGATCAGGTGTTGATACTGACGGCGAGTTGAGTACTGCAGTGAGCCAGGAGTACCATTTAGTTGGAAAATTAAATCATGAGATATTCAATATATCCCAATGGTTACCCCCCAATGTCAAGATTGACATAAAGTTGCAACTGGCCCCATTGAATTTCATTTTGAGAAAAACACTTCCTGCAGCACCTGATGTAAATGTCATTATCACATCGGCAATTCTCCACGTCTGAAAACATCAATTTATGAGCTCTGTTGCATTGGCAGTGGAAAAGCTAAGAGCCAATGGCAGCAACATTAAACTTCTTGTCCCCCATACGATCACCAATCAACGTCACATTGTCACTGGTTCTCGTAGCTATACCGATTCATCATTTATCAATGGAGAAATCCCATCAAAATTGGCTTTGGCCTTTGTGAAGAGTGGCAGTGCCGTTGGATCCTGGACTGAATCCCCCCAGTGACAGTGCTGTTGGATCCTGGACTGAATCGCCCCATGATTTTAATTTTTTCGGTCTATCTAGCCTTGTGTGCAAAGTGAATGGTATTCCACTGTACACTCTATCATTTGACAAAAAATCCTATAGAACTCTTTACGAGTTGACCATGCAATCCCTAGATCAAGACTCTCAACTATTTGAAAATGGAATAACCGATTCAATGTTTTCAAAAAATCATGGTGTAATTGTTTTGGACCTGTCGGGGACCCAGGATATGAGCATAGTACGAAAAGGGAATGTACGTTTAGAGTGTACCTTTGCCGATGCTTTGAATGAGAGTATCACGCTAATATCATTGAGTCAATTTGAAACCTATTGGGAAATCCCACCCGACGGCAGTGTTCTACTAGACCTAGCAGCATGAACACAAACCAAATAATCAATGTATTTAGTATTGATCCATACATGTCCCAGTACAAGTCCTATTGCATACCATCGGACTTAATTGAAAAAATTCCAAGTGTTAACAATACCCTAATCATTGTTAATAGCAGTCCATGAACTTTGAAGACAGGCCATTGGCTATGCATCTTTCAAACAGTGAAGAATATTGAATTTCTTGATCCTCTTGGCCTATCGTATAAATTCTACACTCCATACATCAGCAACTTTATTGAAAGCAGTGGGAAAACTATTATTCAAAATCAACGAAAACTACAGAATTTAACGACTAAGACATGTGGCTTTTATGCACTACTCTTTTTCATGTTCAGATGTCGTGGCTATACCTACAAGCAGTTTCTCGACATCTACGTTGACTTACCTTGATTGAATGACTTTCTAGTGGAAAATATACTTACAGGCGTGTTTAATATTGATTTTAGTGCCCTACGAATAAAATGTTATAAAAATTTATTTTAAATTGTTTATTAATAAATTAAAAAAATTTAGATGATAAAAAACGACTTTTCTACTCTTTAGATTTCATCTTCTATTAGGTATTTGTCGATAACAACTAATGCGGGTAGATTATCTGAATTCACAGTATACTGATCCTGATTTGTTGCAATGTCAGGGTCAAATTTTTTACAGTAGAGTTTAACTTCACTCTTGTCATGTCTCTTTGTATAGTCGATTATACTACTCTCAATAATTCTGTAGAATACACATGTTTCAATTTGCTGATTTGAAGCAATGATACAAATAGTGTCCTCAAGTGGTGAATCACATTCCGTCACTGCCAAATACAAATCAGTGGGCGTATAATCATAGAATCCCTTATCTTCAAGGCGATTGCACAAAAACAACATTCTTTTGATTTTTCGACATCCGAAACGCCTTCCCGGTTTCTCCTTCATAAGATATGTGGAGCAATGATGCGGCCACTCTTGCAGCCTCTAAACCATACCCCGTTTTGCATTCTTTCTCATGATGCTATAATTTTTATTCTCCCACTTATTAAATGTGTCATAGTGACACTTGGAGCATAGATACCCTCTAGGTTGAGGGTTAAACACCTCTTCAAGACAGGAAATATAACCTTTAATTTGTACAGTATATCCTCTATGCAATTTACACGGGTTGCATAATCCACACTTTTCATCATACTCATCAATCATTGTGCAATTCTCACATGATGACCAGCTGCCCAGTGTGTACATACATAGTGGAAATGTATGGAACATTTTTTCATGTGTTGACACTCACAGTGCGACAATGAAAATGAGCTACCAACAACAACAAAGTGAGAGGGACAGAGAGAAAGACATAGAGATGAGTAAATAATTCTTTAAAGCAATCTTTCTCATGAAAAAAAAGTCCTAAATCTATCAACTAGTGTGTAAAATCAATTACGCCATATAATCTTGCCGGATCGTGATTAATATATCAATAAATTGTGTAAATGCATTTCGACCACAACGTAAAAGTTTCATGCAATAGTCTAATGATGGAGAATCAGTTTTCATTATATCGACAAGCAGTCCCAGAGAAAATATCTTCCTTTGAATAGACAGCTCTAGAAAATCATCATCTAGAATCAAACATTTTTCCATAAACACTAGATTCCCCATGATTCGCTCTTTTCTCAAAAATCTATCCATTTTTTAGAGTCCTAACACTCTCACAACCAACTTCAGACTAACCAGAATTTTTTTTCTACTCAAAGAATATACGCTAGTCTACTATAGAAAGAAAAATACCTTTGATTTAGAAACAATTTTATTGAGCATAATTACAACAATAATAATCACTGATGCATTTTTTTTTCATCAATATATTTCACTAGAGCATGTAATGCTGCCTGAGGTCTATTTATATACCCAATATTCAGTTTTGCTGCAAAACATAATTGTTCCTCCATTTTAAATTTGTTTAATGATATTACGTATCTAGCATACATATCATCCCATTCAAGGTATAGTTTAAGACATTCGGTCATTTCCACAGATACGTTATGTACTCGTATATCTTTGCTGCTGCCAACTCTGCCATCAGTGTCCAATTGTGTAAATGCTCCACTCATTTTCTCTAGTAATATCCTCTCAAATAAGATACTCTCTCCAAATTCAATTCTCTTACTAATATGAATTGCAATGAAAATCACTCCTTTTATTCAAATCCAATCACCCACCAAGTTATCGTATATAGAGTAACCTCCGCTCTCTCTCTGTGATTGGCCCTAAAAAATGGGTGTTGCCTCAAAAACCAGTCTGGTTGTCTTATACAATCCTGACTATAGTTTCAAAACGTGTTTGACCACTTTATAGGTTTGCTCACTTTTTGCAATGTGCACGTGAAACTGTACTGCATATTCTTGTGCAATTCCATGTGTACTTTCCATAGCGAAAACCAGTCTGATTGTGTTATACAATCTCGACTATAGTTTCAAAACGTGTTTGACCACTTTATAGGTTTACTCGCTTTTTGCAATGTGCACGTGAAACTGTAGTGTATACCATGTGAGGGAGTACTGACTCTCTTTGAAAAGGTGTAGAGCTGCCATAGAATTCAATACATACAATCTACTAATGACTCAATGATAGATTTTGCATAAAATTGAAAGAAATTTATTCAAAAGGAAAAAAGTACAAATAACAATCTATTGTATGCGGTATTCATAAGACTAGATTGATAGTTTATAAGATCCTGGAAGTCCCAGTACCTTAGTTTTTTTTCGATATTACGATTCGTCTTGTTTTTGGGTTATAAAAAAGAAAAATGTTTTGTTTCG
Organism: Artemia sp. Qi Xiang Cuo; assembly: GCF_049724085.1. NCBI lineage: Eukaryota > Metazoa > Arthropoda > Branchiopoda > Anostraca > Artemiidae > Artemia > Artemia sp. Qi Xiang Cuo. Next base: position 41,272,170 of record NC_142811.1, on the reverse strand, counting down.
ATGAAGCCCAAATGATGATATCGCGTTCATAGGGCTTGTGTTCCCTTTTTATTTGTGGTAATTACTGTGCATTTAAAGTTTTACCTGATGATTTATTTTAGAGTCGGTTCATTCTCGTTTTTATTTCTTCATTCAAAGTAATTTCTGTTTGTTTAGAGCATGAACTGTTACACTAATTTTTTCTCATTAATCTTTAGTATGTCTCTACTTTTATTTTTTCAAAAATAATATTATGTTTAAAAAATTATGTTTGTTTAATTACAAAAGGCACTAGATATGACAATGTCCTTTGAAACGAAAAACAGCTTTCTATGATGCTTCAATGCCCTGCTAGTGGTGACGAAAAAAAAAAAGACAAAAAAGAGAATCACTTTTCATTCTTAAAAAGATTACTAGAACTTTTAATTTCTAATCGAAATAACTCCTTCAAAAGCTTCAATGACATTGCTAGCTATTATAGAGCGGCGCTGTCTTGATATTGCTTATATACCCTTTTGAAGACTTGCATGCACATAAAATTTTTCGTTTAATTGAAGCTCCCCTAGACGTTCCCTAAAAGTTTCACCTTAATACCCTTAGCGTCAAATACTAACTGTAGTGGCAGCATTAAAAGTATACACATAGTGCCTTCTGGCAAGTTCAAAATCTGCCACAACTTACCCTTAGAGGTCTGACTTAATAACGTAAGCCGTTCTTGAGATATTACTTTATCACCTTTTTGAAAATCTACATGCTTATAGTTCGTTTTGATTTAGTTCAACATCCGCCTACATATTCCTTGAGAGCTTCACCTTAATACCCGTAGCTTGCGTAGTAGCAAAAGTTGTAGTAGCATTAGTAGCAATATGCGCATAGCACCTTTGGTTTCTTCAACATCCCCTTCAATACACGCAGAAAGTTTTAATTTAGTACCGTCAATCGTTGTTAAGACACTTCTGACACGTCCTCTTGACAACCTGTGTGGGCATAGTGTGTTCCGACTTTGTTCAATACAGTTTCAATATTTCTCAAATGTTTCGCCTTAATACATTTAGCTTTAGTAGCAGTAGTACCAGCAGTAATAGCAGTTCTAGTAGTAGCAGTAGCCACAGCAGAATTAATAGTAGTAGCCTTAGCCTTAGCGGCATTAGTAGTAGTAGAAGTATTCATAATAGTAGCAGCAGTATTAGCAGTACGAGTAGAAGCGGTAGCATTAGGATGCAAATATTGTCTTTCGGTTAGTTCAACATCCCCCACAACAAGCCCTGTTAGTTTCAACTTCACACAAGGTGAAACTAACACAACAACTGTTCCTAAGATATTGCTGATACGCCCTTTTGACAACCTGCATACAGACGGGGTGTTGTGATTCAGTTCACCTTCCCCTTCAAAATTCCCTGAGGATTTCACCTTAATTGCCATCCAATCACTTTTGACTCTTAAAAACGGAACTAGAACTTTCAATATCTAATCATTTAATCCCCTCCGAAGTTTATACGACTATCTCTTCCATAAAAACCTTATATTCCCCCGGGACATAAGTTACAACCATTTCCCCGGCCTATGAGGGGTTATATTGACCCGGAAGTTTTTGCTATCGGATCGTTGAACTATTTCGAACAAAATGGCTATCTCAAAATTTTGATGAGATGCATTTGGGAAAAAGAGGGTGTGGGGGGATTAGAACCCCTCTGGTTACTTTTGACTCTTAAAAACGGAACTAGAAATTTCAATTTCCAATCAAATGAGCCCCCTCTGAAGTTTATACGACCACCCCTTATATAAAAATCTTATTTGCCACCGGGGCATAACTTACAACACTTGTCCCTGGGCTCTGGGATGTTGTGTCAACCCCAAAGTTTTGTTGTCTGATCTTTGCAAAAAACTGGATGTTTCAAAATTTTGATCAGATACATTTGGGGGACAAAAACCTCTGGGGGGGGGGGTTGCTGCCCTTCAATCACTGTTGACTCTTATAAAGGGAACTAGGAATTCCGGTTTCCAATCGAATGAGCCCACTCTGAAGTTCATACGATCATGCCTTCCATAAAAACCATACATACCTACGGCGCATAACTTACAACGCCTGTTCCAAGGCCTTTGGGAGTTTTGTCGACCCCTGAGTTTTGTTATCTGATCTTTGAACAATTTTTAATAAAATGGCTATCTCAAATCTTTTGTCAGATTCGTTTGGAGAAAAAGGGCATGGGGGGGGATAGTTGCCCTCCGATCACTTTTGACTCTTAAAAAGGGAACTAGAACTTTTAATTTTCAATTGAATGACCCCCCCCCCCGAAGTTTGTGCGAACATCCCTTCCATATAAAGTCCCTCTGGGGGAAAACAAATTAATAATAATGAAACATTGGAGTCTTATGGCTTTTACTATAGGCAACGCTATACTAAAAGCCATAAGAGAGGTGGGAGCTTTTATGTCAAAAATAGACAAAATGTTGAGTATGAGAAAATTTACGAAGACCAACCTGCCTTTTCATCATACATGAACCAATTCGGCTCCATGGAAAGACAACTTTCCTTCAAAAACAGGCAAGCGATGGCGGATCTAGAGCAAAATATTGAAGGTGGGGCAATGTGACAAGGGTGCCAATAATTGACAAATTTATTAAAAAGAAGAGAGTGAAAAACAGAAAAAAGACAAGGAGTGATGGCGCCATAAAATATATTGGGGGAATGTCCCCCTACCCCCTACCGAATCCTCCAGTGCTATATCGACAATATAAGATTTTCCCTATAATTTATTTTATTTTAAAATTTTTGTATTCCATGAAATATTAAAATCTATGCACACACCCCAACGTGAGCCAAATCTTGCGTACATGTCTACTTTGCGATATACTCTATTTGAATGAATGTTCACTAGTTCAATGTGTTTCTAAAGGAACAAAATATTCAAATTTATTCCCAACGAACACAACGACTAAAAATAAGCCTGCACAGTTAAAAAATAAAACTCTTAGCCCAGAAAATGTAAACACTTCAGGAGAGAAAAAACAAATCTAGAAAAAGTAGTGTCTTTTCATATCCAATATTATTATAAATGATCATCATTATCATTTCATTTATAACCCGTTACAAAAAAAAAAAAAAAAATGGGCAGGGCCCAGAAAAAACTAGAGTAAAAATCAAGAAAAACAAAAAAGAAACAACATAAAGAAAGACATACTTTCTCTGCAGAAAAGCTACTTGTCCGAGTTGGCAGTTCCATCAAATACTTTGCAAATTTAAATAAAAGCGGCGAACTTGCTTTCTCTTACCAGTTAAAAAAAAGACCAAACATAAGAAAGAGCAAGTAGGTGAGGCTATTATATAGTAACTGTTAGCCTATTATATAACTGAGAACAGTACACTCTACTCAGATACAAAACGTTTGAAGCCAGGGATGCACCCGCAACCCGAATCTTACAAGCACAATTTTGCAGTGCCAAGTTTGCAGTTTCTTTCAGATTTTAGGCAAGTAAGGCTGCGAGCAAAAGGAATTTCAGAGCCAGATAGTCTTATTGAACTTCTGTTTCCTTTATAGTGAAAAGGTAGAGCAACTCTTCTTGGAGAAGCTCAAAAGTCAAAGAGCATCAATGGAAAGTGCAGGAAAGGTTCAGTAAGTCATCTGCAACCGTAACTAGCGAGAGATCAACTCCTTTGAAGGTAAACGTACATTTCAACTTATCCTGAGCATCAGTAACATAATTATTGAACAACACTGGAGAAGTCAAAGTTCCTTGGCGTACACCTTTCAGGATCCGAAATGGCAGACTGCCATATTTAATTTTGGACTACACCGTGGACCAGGACTATCTGAAACAGTAGAGCTAGATGTTGCTCAACTAAAGAATCTGAAAAATGCAGCTACCTTGCTGAAACAGAATCAACACCGGAAGAAAATGTTCCTTTAATTTCGGAATTAAATAGTTAACAACACTTGGCGACACAAACAGGTAAGATTTTTTCTTATTTGAAAGAGCAAGGTCTTAACTGTTTTTCAAAAACTGCTCTGTGCTTTTGTTGGCTGCACTGAACTCGCTCTCAAAATGTTCAACCGTCCATTCAGGGATGGCCTGCTTTTTGCTTGGCTCCTGATGGATAGCAAAAGAGCAAGTTTTCAGAAATTTATCATCTTTTGTCCGTAAAATGTGACCTAGCCATCTTAATCTTTCTTTTGCTAAAGCCCTAGACGGTGTGACTGAACCACACTTTTCGTAAATGTCATCCTTCAATATTTAGTCCGTCAAACAAGTATCTAAAACTTTACACTGACTCTTTATTACATTCTTAAAAAGGGGTTTAAAAGAACTTTTTTCTAAAATCACTAGGTAATGGAAAAAAACGGTCTGACTACTTCCCATCACCTCCTTGTCATGCCAATGCAATATCTTGCTATTATGCCCTCTGGCTGCATCTTCCAGACTCTGGCCAATTTTATTACTAGCCCCTATTTCCTTAATTCAATCTTTATTACCTTCGCCACTTCCCTTTACTTCCTCCAATTTTCATGAAACCTACTCACAAAGAAACATCTTTACCAAGAAGTTTCTATACCCCCTCTTTTCAGTTTCAATGCCCCTCTTTTCCCAAGTTTAAGGTATTTCCGTTAATCTTCTTTACTACTTTTCTAACTCTCCTCCCAAGAATATTTTTAGCGACTTCACAAACTATTTTCCTGAAACCATTCCGTCCCATTTTCTGCTCTGCGAAATTCTAAACTCATCCAACTGTTCTTGGAAAGTTCCTCTCAAATTCTCAGCCTGAAGTCTATCAACGTCATAAATACCTGGAAGGTAGTTACCATTCCTAGATTTTAGCTTTAGATCAACTCTAGACACATATAGATGGGGATCTTAAGCTTTTAACATCAATAACAGCACTCTTAATTGAATAACTTAGCGTCTTTGTATCGATTCCGCCAGTCTTCAATTTACATTGACATAACCAATAATGTTAGCCGTCTTAACATCATATGAATAACATATTCACTTATATCCCATTTTGTGACCGAACATCGTAACAACTATCACTAGGTTATTGTACCAGCAAAACTGCAGCAGTGTGTTATTGTTGCTATTTTTCTTCCCTACACCAAGTCTGCCGAAGCAAGGCTGCCATCTGTTTCTATTTGTACCAACCTGAGCGTCAAAGAACCCAAATAAGAAACACCGTATTTCTACTTGGGATCTTGTCTATTTGTTCCTGTAACTATACGTAAATTCATCCAAATCACCACTGTCTCCGTCAGTCGGTTATAGAGGGACATATACATCTACAGCTGATATATACCCTTTTGTTCATAGATTTTATTATTAACACCTTTCCAGTCTAAGCAAGACAAAAGCTCTCTTACTCTTCATGAGTCTTACCCACAGAGTATGCACCACATCCTTCCTACCCGACTAAAAAATTCAATATCGACAAGTTTTATGCTTCCTATTCCAAAGATATGAGTTCCCAAAACTCCTAATAAATCCAGTTCAAAACGCAGAAATTTTTTAATCAAAACGTTAATACGACGGTCGTTTTTCAACATCGTAATGTTCTATGTTACAATTTTCATATTACTTAAATCTTTGAAACTGTTACATCCTCAAGAAAAGCAAAGGGCCCAATCAGTGCAGGTAGGGGGCTACCAAAAGCGCTTGGACCGACTTACAACCAGGCACAAACACAAGCCAAACTTCAATATTTTTTTTTCTAGGGTATATTCAGACCCAAACTTCACATTTCCCTTCATTCAGATTGAGGCTCCAAATAAAACGTTCTATCAAAGTGCATTCCGTCAATTAAGGCGTTCTTAGCGTTAAAAAAGCGGAAAAATATAAAATAAGTCAAATCAAAAGAAAATATATCAGGCAATACCACCAATAGATTTCAATAAAAGGATTATTTCTCAACAGAATAGTTAAGTTTTAGTTATTTTATTGTCAGTCGTTTCGGTGTTGGATAGAAGAGTAGCTCATTGATTGAATGTTTGTCACTTTGGGCTTTTAGTTTCTACCTTAGCAGTCAAATTGTGTTTATAATTTCCTGCTTCCTTGGTTTTAATTAGTATTTACTGTACATAGCTGGTTGGATTTTTTTTTTTTTTAATTAGTTTAGATTTTTGTTTTCTCTTTTTTTTTAACTAGTGTTGTTTTAAATTCTCTCCTTTTTCAGCACTGGGACACCTTTTAGAGGCAGAATATTCATTTGTTTGTTCTTCTTTTATAATTTCGTCTTCTTCTTCTTTATGTACTGGCCACAGACCCTTTGTTTTCAAGATTTATTTCTTTGATTTTGTATACATAGTTAGCGCTTAGAAGTGGTTTGCTTCACTTTTATGCGATCTGAAACTTCTTCTTATGTCTGCCTCTCTTAGTTCACGCTGTAAATATTTGAACAATTCCAATTTATTTCGAAATGACCATTTTTCCTATCAAAGGACAGACATCGGTACATTTGCCAGGGGAGTCTATTTTGCTTGTGTTAAGAGGATAATTTGTGATCAACATAAACTAAGGACATATCACAAAATTTGCAAGAAAGGTGTCTAGAGTTTATGAGGGGAAAACCAGACAAATTTCAGTTTGGTATATACGTGCATTGGTGAAAGCCCCGAATCACTCAAGCCATTGACACTTTTTTTTAAAGTCTTTTTCCTCAGATCATCGACTTGTTGTATATTTTTTTTCTGTTATAATTAACAGACTTGATGACAAGGCGCTGAGAACACTTGCCTTTGGCCTTGATAACTTACGGTCAAATCTTAGACGAGACAAATTTTCAAGGAGCTCAAAATGGAATTCGAATTCAAACTACTTCCAATTGGAAACCAAGAGGGCATAGTAGTTTGAGATATGAAGCGTATAGAGTTTTGCATAAGAATAAATAGAGTTTCATGTTAATGAAAAACGAAATAATGATACAAATTTAAAAAAAGTCGTTTTCAAAATACACTAAAAACAGCAAATAATTTTTATTTTCAGGAACCTATGAATATAAGTGAAAACGAGGGCCGTAAAACGGATTGGGCTTTACATAAGTTGGTGTTTTTTAACTCGTTTCCACCCACTCGTCATTAATTTTAAATATTTATTTTCTTTAATTCATTATTCTTTTTATTCGTTTGACTCTGTTTAGTTTGAATCTGTGATATTTCGAATCAATTTATATTTTTGCATGGCGATGGCTATGCCTGTGATTTTCATATGTTTTATATGTTTAGTGTCTTATTATGACAAAAAGTGCCGCTGATCGGCATGACTGTTTTTATGGCGTTTGAAAATAAAATCGTTATTTATTTATTGACTCACAGACTTTTTTTCCATTGATGTATTTATTTGAAATGTATGTTACGGAAAGCTGAATCCGTTTTGCGCCCTCGTTTTCACTTATATTCATAAATTTTTGAAAAAAAATTACATTTATTATTATAATGAATAATAAAGGTTATAAAAAAAATAAACTTAAAATAGAGTATCCCAGTGTACGATCAGCCAGTACATGTGGCTAATGTGTATAATATGTTCATAGTGTGTATGAAGTATTAAGCATTCAGTTGAGATTCCGTTGCCAGTTTTAAAAAATTAACATGTTATGCTACCACGTTTGAACGAGGAATACGAGTTTGGCAAAGACTGAAGTAAAGATCCAATCAAAATCGAACCCAACTGTGCAACGCGGCAGAATAAATACATGGATCGCTGAGGAAATTTCTGAGGATTCTAACTAATTTCTACACAATTGCCTAACAAGGTTATATATAAATTATTCTTTGGGAAAACTCTTGTGCCCTATATTTTCAGCGGGGGGGGGGCGTATTTTGTAAAATAAATCAAAAGGTTGCAAGCCAAATAAGTCCCAAGGTAAGGAGCCAAGCAGATCGCAGATTACACTTTCTCTTTGTTATCCTTTATTTTGTTAATGTTGGACAGTCACCTGCTAATAGCCAAGATTAAATATTTTTTTCTAAACAATACACAAAAAAATAACTTTATCAATAAAAAAAAAAAAATACTTACAAACACAGACTTTATATAACAAAATAAAATGTCACGATTTCAATTATTCGACTAATTATTTCTTCCCATATGAGCTTGTCGTATCTTTCACGCATTCTTTTTCATCCATATAAGGTGGTGTTTTCCTGCAAATATCCTAACTGCTTAAAATACCAAAAGATTATATTTAGAACAGTAACATTCGAAGGTTTGGGGATTTCAGGTCCTGAAAACCCAATTTCACTCTAGTCAATACTGTAGAAAGTACAATTCGAACAGCCAAAATCCTTTCGCTCATCAAGATAGTCAGTTCAACGCCAGTCACAATTGAGTTTATCAGTTTGAAATCCAAAACCACCACTGGAAAATGCCTAAGGTAGTGTACCTGTTATCAACGGGCTGAGATTTCACTTGCACTATTTTTGAACGTTTTTCATCGTCCCTTATCATATCACCCTCAGCTTTTGGGGCGCTTAATGGCTATTCAAAATAAGCCGGCAGTATTATGTAGGAGTAATTTGTAAATTTTCAACATTTCTTGTGCGCCTACTTTACAATTATATACCTTTTTTGAATTTTAGCAGACTGTATGTCCAACTATCTATTTAAAAGTAAAAACCATGTTTTAGGTGCCAGTAGCTGGCACATTAGCGTATGGTCTGGCATCTATGCTCATGTTGTTCTCGATTTGAAGCAGTTTGTCCGAACGAGGATTGAAATTAATACACACTTGACTAGTACCATTAATTTGAAAAGCCTAAAATACACCAAGTCTTTATCGTTTTTCTAATATAACTGGGGTTCCATCACCATTTTGTTGACCACTTCCTAATGTCGTTGAACCATCTTTTCCAATTAAAAGCTGAAGACACGATCCTGAAAAAAAATACAACATAGACATTAGATATTTTTTCAGTAAAAACAATTGAACATGGTTATACTGAAATCTCCCAGTTCATAGAAATTGAAAGAAATGAATTTTATGGCGATTTGCAAAAATAAAAAAAAAGTGCTATGAAATAAAAAAAATTCCGAGGACATAGAACCAGAGCCCTTTTATGACCATTCAATAGATGTCTGAGGCCTGGACTGCAACAACATGCTTCAGAGACAATGAAATTCAACCAAGCAACTAAAGCCATGTTGTGTCCATTAAAGTTATTCCAAATTAGTTGTTAATTTTGAAACCGAAAAGTTGTATCTCTGGTGATCGAATTGTTAAATTGATAATAATATTCTAGAGTTTCAATTTTCATAAGCAATGTCCTAGAGATAATTTGGTTTTTATTGCGATTTGTTCTCGGATCGCCAATACAGAGTAAGATGATCAAATTGGGATGTTAAAATGGTGTAGTTTCAAGTGTTGTGGCACTTGAAAATGTAACTCTAAAAGTATCTGCTCAAACCACCAATATGGCCAGCAATGAAACAAGAGAATTGGATTGAAACGTTGGAAGATTCAATTGGGTATTGTTTGGGTGCTAATCAATATAAAAATGATAAACCGTAAAAACAACCAACTATTCATTTCAAAGATTTTGCGAGAATCTGGTCTTCATTTCATTTCATATCCACATCCAAAATCCAGACTGCAAATGAAAAAGCCGAACAATATCGTCAAAAAAACATCAAAGGCCGTATAGTACCATAACCCTTTTTAGCCTTCTCATTTATGGCAGCAATTTTTTAGTTGCACAGGAAACAAGCCCTAATTTAATAAGCTGATTATTAAAGGAAAATGCTTAACCAGTTCAGCTTTGGTATCTCTAAAAGTATTATGATACACAATTTTAAACCTTACAAGAGAGGGGGAAAACTGAAAAATATACTTTATGTTTTTTAATTTTGTTGGGGACAATGTGTGGTGACCTTATGTTTTTTAGAGCCGTCCTAGCTGAGCAGTTAGCCCGTTAGGCTTGAGACCCTTTGTCCGTGAGGACAGGGTTTTGACTCCTGGTGTCGCTGGATATTCGGTTTGATCAGGGGTCAGTAGCGTGACTCTATAAGCTCAGTCAAAGCAGGGTTGCCAACTTGCACACTTTTCGTGTAAAATGCACTCTCTTTTTTTACCTCAGAGGGGATGCGGAAGAGTGAAAATCACTCTTTTAGGGTGTCAGTTTTCATTCACTTTAAACGTCAGTAGTTGGCATATTTGTCAAAAGTGAATTTAACCCAAGGAACAGGGTCGCCAACTTGAACTTTTTTCGTGTGAAATGTACTCTTTTTTACCACGGAAGGAGCGCAGAAGAGGGGATGCGCAAATTTTTTGACTTAAACTCTTTTTGAGCAAAAATGAATCTTTTTTGGCCTTGATTTGCACTCCTTTTAGACCTCAGCAGTTAGCAACCCTGAGTCAGAGTCGACTGAACTCTAAATGGGTACCTGGAGAAACCTGGAGAAGGTTAACAGGAAGGGCGTGCGAAAGCACAGGATGGCTAGCCCTCGGCCTCCCGTCGCATTTCTTGGCAGAAAGGCCATGAAACGGAGACCAGCACCACCTGTACGGATTGTAAAATCCAATGCCGTATTACTTACCTTTTATCTTTTTACCATGTGCTTGTACACAGACATTCTCGAGCGAAAAAGATGACATAACACATCTTTTTCATATTTCTGATAAAACTTAGAAAATTCTAAATATCCTAAGAGTTAAGCGATTTTTGAATGTTGGACCAATAGAAAAGGCTTTTTTAGTTGGAGGAAGGGGATTCAAACCTATATTTTACCATAAATATTACATAATATCTTTTCAACTATCCCAGCCTTAAACTCCCATCTTACAGGCAACTTTATTGGTTTTTTTTTTTTTTTATTTTATTCTGGTTTAATTTCTATACTTCTTCATAAAAAAAGGAAGAATTTATTCCAAGTTTAGAGAAAAAATTAGTAAAATGACGATATTGCCTGACACAGACTTTATTAAGTAAGTTTTCTTGCAATTTTATTTCTTGATTCCAATAATTAAATAAAAACTGTCTTGCCTTTGCCTAGCTTACCTGCCTTTTTGCGAAATTACTGTGTTCTTCACTTGGAGAAAAGTACGTGAAGCGTTCCCAATGTAAATTTTAATGAAATTTAAATCAAAGCTAGATTTCTATAACTTAAAGTTGCTGAGTAGCATTTCCTAAAAGTTTTTTTGGGGTATAGGACATTTTGTGTTTCAGATAAAAGGCTACAAAAATTGATTAAATTAAAGGCACTAGAATATATTTCATTGGATTATTGAGTTTTGTAAACAATTTGTATTAAATGATATACCCGTGACGATTTGAATACTCTTAACGTTAAAAAAAGAATATTTTCAAAAAAAGAAAACAATATCAAAAGGAAGAAACTAAAAACCATAGGGTAATGGAATAAGTCTGAAAATAGACTCGAAACTAGCACGATTTCTGGGCGATTCCGTAAAAATAAGAAATTCTAAATTTAACTGACACCCCAATCTTTAGGAAAAAAGCTCTGATCCAACCCCCCCCCCTCTCCTAAGGACTGGGTCTGTATGCACCTGTAAGTATTGCATCTATTTACCTGTAAGTTTTAACAGTGTCCTTGAGTTTTTTGCTTTCTCTTTTTTTTCACAACTCGGATATCGTATTGGAATAGTAAGAGGCAATAGAAACAGTTGTATTTGTATAAAACCAGTTGGCGGATGTACTGGGTACTAAAAATTTTTGCATATTTGAACTCTATGTACTTTATTGTTTCTTTAACGGTACATATAAAGGTACTCGGTCCACTTTCAGAGGCAAACGGGAAAGATTCTTCAAGTGAGTATTTATCCCCAAGTCACATTTGTAGAGACAAATTTACTTCATAGAAATTAGGGAAGCCTAAACATGATTGCGACAGCAAGTTCTTAGTCCTTATATCTCAAATATTAACTGTAATTATGCTCTTTGCCACATCTTCGTTATAGATCTGAAGGCAATCCCTCCCCAGGGACAATGAAAATAGATGGCTAAAAAACACTTCTTCACACTTTGACCCCTCCCACCAGGAAATATGCTTTGATGTCCCACTACATCCCTCGAAAGACATGTGTGCACATATAGAATAATTAAATCCTTCCTTTTTCCCCACCTATAAAACCTGAAAAAGGAACCGTACAACTTCATATAAAGCAGTACGACAGACCTGTAGTTGAGTCGCCATCTATAAGAACATGTGCTTCATCGCAACATAGATGAAAGAAATGTAGCTCCTTTGCTCTTGCATTTTGGCGCAGTTCTGATTTTTAAGAGAGTAACTCCCGTATCAGTGTTGATAAATACTATCGATTATGTCAAAACTTTTTATAGTTTTGCTAAAACGTTTTAAAGTTATTTTGAAGATTACTGGTAGCGGCAGTAGAAAAAAAACACGAGTTCCCACGTACGATCCTGCAGCGACTGAGTGATCAGAATAATTCGAAGTTAATCATGAAAAAGCCTTAAAGGCATTATTTCCGGTTTACCAACCTATATACTTCTCGTAATTGTATATGTATACATGGACTTTTGCCCCCATGACAGCCTCAAATCAATTACCTTGCTATACAGTTGGTCAAAACCTCAAATCGATGACCTCGCTGTGAGGTTGGTCAAAACTGGTTTAGAATTCCAAGCAAGTATAAACTAACCAAGCAACCAAGCAAGTATAAACTAGCAAGTAATTATTTTAGTTTTAGTAGTTTAAATATTTGATAATCTCCTTTTTCCAGCAAAGAAGCAACAGTTTTAAAAACCAGTATTTGATTATCTCTTTAATGAGCTCCTCAGTACTACAGACAGTAAAAGTCGAACCAAATCAATATAAACATATGTGAAAAAAGGAAGTGAATAAATTTTAGTTTAGCTGTGAGTCTGCATTCATGCCGACCACATAATTTCCCTTTGAGAAAAAATTGATAAAACTATGGAATTGAAATATCAATGCGAAGCGCCAAATTTCACAATCACGCTATGGCATTGTTCAATTAAAACTTATTTTTACCTCGATTATCCTTATAAATTCATTCTTTGTTTTTCTTTCCATTCTCAAACCAATGTTATCTTTGCCTCTTGCATTATTACAGCCAGACCAAATATTTTTCTTTTTCTTTTTAGCTCTTCAATGTATTGCATTCTTTCTTATCCCCTAGACGCTCGATTCGTTTTACCCATGAAAAAATCTAATATCGCTTATGTTTCTTTTGGTTTATATGTTTTCCGGAGCAGCTGCATCTCGGTCTGGCTTTGTGTAATGGTTGAGATGGAAAATGATTGTACTGTTTATATTTCTCTACAGTGAAGATACCCCATGGCAGCCTTTAAAGGTGGCCTAGCCCCAAAACCGGTTGAGAATCTCGCACTTTAAGAAATTAGACTATAGAATTATATCAAATACAAATTAAATGCAAATCTATAAATTATCAGTGGATTAGAAGTTAGAAAAACTAAACATACATCCTCTTTATTCCTGTTACTACAACCCTTCAATTCTAACTATTTTGCTCAACAGCCTCACATCTTCAAAGTCAAGATATTGTACTACATTACGAAAGCCGGTACAATATAGGTCTTCTTTGACGACGATTAAATAACTATAGGAGAAAATAAGTAAAAAAAGAGCATATCCAGCCCCAAAATTGCTGTCGCTTCCAATATTGCCTAAATTCATATTAGTTCTGTTTTGATTCATGATCAGTTCTGTTTGATTAACATTATTTGATATTCAATCCTGGTAGTATAGTTTCAAATTTGTGTTAACTATAGTAACAAAATTTACAACTTAGATAGTCTGAACTCTTATTAGAACTCATTTAAATCCTAAAAAAAACTGTTCTGGCCGAAACGTGACACGTGCCGCGTATGTGAGGACAGTGGTAAAGTCAGGTGCAGTGACGTTCTTGGTTCTAAGCTCCAGACAACATAATATGACTTCGGCTTTTTCTTAGCTGGACCCATTTTCGACGGAACACCTTAACAAGGTATTCTTTTCTTAGACCACACAGCCGTTCTATGACGAACAAATAAATTTTCAAATGGGGATAAATCCATTTATTTAGACAGTGAAAAAAAACAGGTACAGAAGTCCAGATATTTTGATCATATATACAGCGACTGTCATCAGTAAAATTGAGCAAAGTAAAGAGCGAACCACTTTTTGAGGCTATTGCTCTTTACTAATACCATTGACTATCTTCGTTTTGTATTTTATAGTACATTTTGTAGTTTCCCTTCTGTACATACTTTTGTCTTTCTGTATGGATATTTAGAAGCTCTACTTCTTCTCCCTACGTTTGTATTCATATCAATACGCTATATAATCAAACAGTTCGTGGTAACGAACTGTAGGTAAGGAGCGACCCGGCTCAATGGTAACCGAAACTCTAAAAAACGGAATTTTGATACCAATAGATACATCAAAATAATCATATTTTAATTTTGACTTCAAATATATAAGTTTCATCAAGTTTAATTTTACCTATCAAAAGTTACGCACCTGAGAAAATTTGGCTGATTTTCGAAAAAAGGGGGAAAGACACCCTAAAAGTTATAGAACCTTCATGAAAATCATACCATCATATTCCGCATATCAGAGAACCCTACTGTAGAGGTTTCAAGCTCCTATCTACAAAAATGTGGAATTTTGCATTTTCTGCCAGAAGAAAGATCACGGGTGCGATTTTATTTGTGTTTTTTTTCCCAGGGGTGATCGTATCGACCCAGTGGTCCTAGAATATCGTGAGAGGGCTCATTGGAATGACAATTAAAAGTTCTAGTGCCCTTTTTAAGTGACCACAAAATGGAGGGCATCTAGGCCCCCTCCCACGCTCATTTTTTCCCCAAAGTCACCAGATCAAAATTTTGAGATAGCCATTTTGTTCAGAATGTTCGAAAATATTATAAGTATGCCTTTTAGGATGACTTAATACCCCGAAGTTCCCTTGAGGAGGGCTGAAAGGTATGAACTTTACACAATGTTAACATATGGTATTGGTTTTTGGGAAGTATACAGTACAGACGTTTTCAGGGGAGATTTTTCCTGTTAGTGGGGGGGGGGTCGGGGATTATGTGGGAGGATCTTTCCATGAAGGGAGTTTTCTTGGGGGGAGGGACATTGCTATGAAGGGGACACCAGACTTCCCCGCATTATTTAAAAAAGATAAGAAATTAAATATAAGGAAATCAAGTTTTTCAACTGCAACAGCAGCAACATCAAAACTTTAAACGAACAGAAAATATTACATATATGATTGGGTTCACCCCCTAGTCAATACCTCACTCTTTAAGCAGATATTTTTTAGTACTTTCATAAGAGCTATTTATTCTAATTAACGACCTTTGTGATTAAGCGGTCATTTTTAAAGAATTGGAACAAAACTCGAACTTTCGCTTAAAGAGCAAGGTATTGACTAGGGGGCGAACCCCCTAATATACGTATTAAAAATATATGAATATAGAAGTTCATTACGTAAGTTAATTCGTAAGTTACGTATATTTATTACTAATAAAAACGTTCGTAAATAAAATGAAACAAGTTTCGAGAAAGCCATTTAACCAAATAAAAGTAAATTAATATGAAAATTTTGTTTTAATTATTCATGTAATGTGAGCCAAGATCAAAACCTGCATTTATTCAAAAACGTTCAAAAATTAAATAAAAAAAACAATTTTTTTTAACTGAAAGTAAGGAGCGACATTAAAACTTAAAACGAACAGAAATTATTCCGTATATGAAAGGGGCTGTCCTCAACGCCTTGCTCTTTACGGTAAAGTTTGACTTTCTCACAACTCTATTTTTTTAAACAATAAAAAACTTTAGCGTAAAGAGCGACGCGTTGAGGAGGGGACAGCCCCTTTCACATACGGAATAATTTCTGTTCGTTTTAAGTTTTAATGTCGCTCCTTACTTTCGGTTAAAAAAAACTTGTTTTTTTATTTAATTTTTTGAAGCTATCATTTTTTCAACTGTACAAGTCTGATTCCACATAATCTTTTTCCAATTCAGATGTCAAAAATGACAGACATAATTTTTTTGTTTTGGGGTGGGGGGAGGGGGGTAGAATGGGAGAATCAAAACCTCCGGTTAAGAATTCTCAATTTTGGTGATCCTAAATGTGTGCTTTTTGCTGTAGAAATGACACGGAAATGACCCAAAAAAATATTTTAAAAAATGTGAAAAATTGGGTTTAAATTTGATTTCTATCAAAACGGCTTTATAAAAAGTAAGTGGAGGAAAGTATTAGCTTCCAAACAAGTCCCAAGTCATATCACTATTATTTTTTAGTCACCTGGTAGCCCTGGTGGAAAAATCAAAATTAAAAAAACGACTTATTAATTGCATTTCAATGCTACCCAACCTAAAATGTGATTTGTTAGAATTTTCAGAATGAGAGGGCTGTGAACCTCGGGTTCAAGGTTTTTGAAGATAGAAATTTCAAGTAGATACTTTCACTTCAATCCTCAATCCTCCAGCGTTTAAGAGGGTTTTCAAAATCATTTTAGAAAAAAAGTAATAAATACATAGGAAATTTTGTTAGAAAGGAAACAGATTCCTACAAGCTGATATTAAAAAAAATATACAGAATTAAAAATTAAAACATACAAAACTGAGAAGATCAAAATATAGCCTTAAAGAAACAATTCGTTCTTTACTTGGTTGTGTCTGACGCTATAATCATAATGGCGAAAATAAATTTACAAATTGAAAAAATCAGCAGTGAATATTCATACATAAGAACCGACAAGTTAAACAAGTTAAACTATAAAAATGTTTTATGGTTATCCACCATTTTGCGGGACTTAAGTAAGCTTAAACCTTGAAGGGTGTTTAAATCTTTATTCCAACAACTTAGCAGTCATCAAATGACTCTAAATCTTCTTTCGAAAATGGTTCACTTCATTAGTTCACACACAGTCTACTTTAGTTATACAAATAATGACGAAGAGAGTGCATTTTCAGGCTAATATTTAAAATTTTTCGGGAGGTAAATGGTACTGTGAAACTTCCTCTCTGAAAAAAAAAAAACAACCATACAGTACTTACTTTTTTATGGCGACTTTTACTTGCAAGTACATTAATACCTAACATTAAGAATAATTCCTCACTCTGGACCATACTCAACGTTTTGAAAGGAGAAGGAGGAGTGTGGGTTTCTGTAATGGGCAAATTTATCAGGGAGGGGGCTTCCACCATAGAAAGATTTTTTGTCATTACAGAGCCAAAATATATGCATGGTTACATAATTTTGCGCTGTCATAGGGATGAGGGGTTAAACCACGAGCTATCATAATTTCCACTGAAAAAACTGACCTGTATCTCGGCTCTTTTTAACTTCAATCTGAAGATTAGTATTCTTTAGAAGCTCATCTACCAAGTCATCATGGTTAACTCGGGTTGCATCGAGCTTAGATTCTTTCCCTTCTTCAATTTTCTGTCTCCGTTCTAAGCTTAAGGATGCTGTATTTGGACTCTTCCTATCTATAGATCCGAATTCACTCTGTCCACTGGAACTATTACTGGCATTTCTATAAGAAATTAAGGTCAATGAACTATGGTTATGATATGGTCAAAGGAACATCGTACTAGTACATGTTGGCTGTTTTTCACAAAAATGACGCACAGTGACGAGTAAACGAATCAAATATGAAACGAAACAAGCAAGGTCGCAATTAAGACATATTGCTTCGTCATGATACACCACCTGGTGCAAAGATTATTCATCAGAATGATTATATTTCTGAAAGAAGACTGATTGTGATTCTTTCTAGTGTCTCATTTGGTTGCATCATGCGCTAAATTACACTCTTTTCTCAGCTAGACATTATCTTGTGAGCCACCAACGGGCTTAAAATGCCTCACATATTCACAGATCAGTAGGAGAGGCCTAATTTCTAAAGCAGGTGACTAAAAACAAAAGAAATGAATATCTTGAAACAAACGATCAATAAATTATGACAGAGATGTAGTTACGACTCGGTATTAGCTTTCATACGGATATGAAAATTACAAAAATAGCTTTCTAGTAATTCTAATATTGTAAAAATTTTCTTTTCTTTTGTGAGGTAATTTCTTTTATTTTTGTGAGGTAATGGGGCGGTTTCATTATTTTCTTTTCTTTCCTTTTTAATCTTATTTCAAGAATTTGCTTAATAAGTTTAATAGAATAAACACTACAGAATAAAATGTCTTTATTGTAATTTAGTTTAGACTACATGAACGTCTGAACAAATTTTTAGAACTCGATCAACTAAAGAGATAACCACGTCCTTTTTCACAGAAGGAGGGTTTCAAGATTAGGAGTATTTTTTTTTTAGAATCAAAACATCCAAGAAAGAAAGCTCTCGAGGTTTAGTATTAGGTCCCCTTTTATTTTTGATTTATTTTGATGATCTTCCGTGAAGTTGCAGGAAAATATTTGCATTGTAATTCTATTTGCAGATAACTGTTAAAGCAAGGGATTCGTCAACATTGATTGAAAATTTGATTATAACAGTTACGTCAGTTAATCGATGGTTTGTTTCTAATAATTTAATACCGAGTTTTACAAAAACTGAATTTATGCTTTTCGGTCGTTCAAAACGCGCCACACGTAAAATTAAGTTTTAAATTTAAAAATTTTGATCTAAATGTTATAATGTAAAAAAAGTTTTAAATTGTATTTATAAAACAAAAATAATAAAAAAATAAAAAAAAACAATAAATTTTTTTTTTTTAATGAGGTAATGATGTTAGCATTAAGATAAAAGATTTTAAATTATTTTTTATTAGTTATTGTTTGATTTTTGAGTAGCCAAATGGGTATTAAAAAGATTTTAGTAGTTTATTTGTGTGTTATTAAAGAAGGATTAGAATGGCGTGCCTAAAGATATTGTAAGGGCACAGCATTCTACACCTCCTAGGTTTGTTTTGGGGTTGAGGGAAGGTTGGGAGGAAGGAAGATGATGTATAGTTGATTGAGAACAAGGTTTTATGAAAACTATTTGTGTATTATTAATGTATTTCCACGGTGAAAGGGGTGCCCCTATGACGGAAGGGCACCCTGCAAAACCGGGAATGGTATTATTTTTTGTGGTTTTGATTTTTTTTTTTTTTTTTTTTTTTTTTTTTTTTTTTTTTTGTGTAGTATACCTTATCTTCGTCAATTATGTTTGGCCACTCAAATCTAAAAATCCAAAAGTAAAAGCTGTTTTTAATTTAGTGTAGGTGACATTGTGACATTAAAGTTTGAAATTAAGTGAAAAAGATTATTATGTCACTGAGAGGAGAGGAGGTGGGATATTAGAAAAAAAAAACGCGCCACGCGAGATATTTCTTGCCAGTAGCTTCAGGTTAGTGAGCATAAAATCCGTAAGGTCCGATCATATCAGTATTTAGGAGATTTTCTTGATCCTCTTTTACATTTCAAAATCATATTGACTATTTAAGCGTAAAAATTTCTCACAATTTGTCCATTTTCTACATTTAATATAATTTACCACTCTTTAATTGCTTCTTAGCTGAATTACCTCTTCAATTGTTTATCTTAACACCTTTTGGACGCATATTAAACCATTAGGCCTACAGGTACTTCAAAATAGGGCAGTAAGAATACTTGGAAATTTGTTTACATCGACTTTCAGAACTTGAAAATGCATCAGAAATAAAAACAGTATTCTTTTTCTTAAATTTGTTCGATTTAAAACATATACTGAGAAGTTAATATTTCCATATGAAATTTTCAAATACAAAATCCTAATAATTATTTCTACAAAAAATCTCTACTAATTTTGTCCCCTCAGTGTTGTCTTAGAACGTATTTAAATAATACTCATGGGGTTTTGACCTTGTTTATTGTGATTTTTTCTTCTTGAATAATAGTCTTTTTTTAAGAAGACAATTATATTCTAGTGACTGACACAAAAAATATAGAAAACCTAATATGTATTCAAGCACGCACATAGAGAAAATAAAGGGTACGAATCATTTTCCTCTTATAAAGGCCCGGAGATCCAAACAAAATATGAAGGGAAAAAAAACAACGGAAAAAACGTTCGATAGTTGGGATTGAAACACATTTTTAAGCGTGTAATACCACCCATGTAGTAACCGTTAGAATAAAATTATAGTTATGTCACATGGATACTTTGAAATATCGAGGAAGTTATGCTACATCTTTTCCAGAGGAATTATCAAAGGATAGTTTTCAGTACTCGTTTAACTAACCGTACATCAAACAATAAGCAGTAAGAAAAAATGGTTTGATCCCATTTCCTAATACTACTATGAAAGGACAAATTAAGATGGCTAGGTCACTTTCTACGTTTGGAGGACGATTACTACTACTACTACTATTACTAATATCTCAGCGTAGCACTAAACCACCTGAGGCTAAGAGAGCTACATGCCCTTCTCATCCACTCCAGTCAATTCAAGTTTTACTCTTCATCCTCTCCCATGGAGTTCTAGTTTTCTTTAGATCCTTCCATATGACTTTGATGTCGAAAAAGCACAAAGTATGGCAATTTGTCATCCTTAAACTGCAAAAGGTGGCCTAGCCATCTTAAAATTTCTTTCATTGCTATCTAGAAAGTGCGAGCGAGCCACATTTTTTATATAGCTCCATGATTCCCAACGGGGGGCGCAGGCCTTACCGGTGGGGCCTGGCAATATTTTGGTGGGTCATGGGCAGGACGCGCACCCTTCGGCTGACTATACTTTAGAACTTTAATTTTGAAAAAAAAAAGATTTTTCATGTGAATGACATTAAATTCAAATGGATTTAAAGAGAGAGAAAGGTAAATGATAGTATTACAATGACGTTATACATTGTATAAAAGGTGTTGCATTCAGACAACATTTTTCATTAGTATAAAATATGCACAGAAAACGACAAAAAAAAAGATACCAAGTCAGTGGCCTTTTAAATTCCTTCAGGTGAATACACGTAAAGTTTTGAATAACAAAATTTAAATATCACTGGGGAGGGGGGGGGGGCATCAGGATTTTAGAAATGCCTAGATGGGGCATGGCCCAAAATCAGATGGGGACCCCTGGCATAGCTTATTGTTTAATAGACGGTCATTCAACCGGGTATCTAGGATTGTCGTTAGACAATTCATCTGGAAATCGGACCGTCAAAAGACGGGCCAAAGAGTAGAAATTAGAATAAATTGGGAAGGAGGAGCATGCAGAGCTTTTTTAGTGTCCAGCGGTCTGGTCCTGCAATGAGTTGCTGATAGTATCAACAGTGAAGTAAGCTGAAAAAAATGTTTTTTTTTAGTTGAGACTTTAATAAAGTTCAAGTCCCTGCATTTACCAATATGCTTCAAAAGTTGCTGGAGCAATTCGGGACCATTTTTTATGTTTTTTTTTTTTGTTTTGTTTTGGTACAAAAATAATCAAATTAACTTTGTTCTTTTTTATTTATTATTCTAAGCTCTTATTTAGATAAAAAAAGAGATAAAAATAGACTAAGCGATGTTAAACTAGAGGACTAGAAAAATATGGACTAGCCGAGCGGGGGAGGAGTCGTAGCCATCCTTTGTAGTTAATTCCGTAAGAGCTTGTGATATTCTGATGAATGTTAAATAAATTTATCTCGATATTAAAAGAAAAATGCATATTTGGCATGATAAGAGTGTAGAAAAAATCACTAGCGAGAACAAAAATAATTGTAAAAAAACATAAACGAAACAAAACTAAGCGAAAGAGAAAAAAAAACTATCAGCCATTTCTCCTCATTTTTTAGATAAGAAAAGACTTGAATGTGCTCAACTAAAGATTCAAACCCAGAGAACTTACAGAACTTACAGTGATAAGACATTAAAGATAGATATACAAGATGTTGAAAAAAAAAGTTTCATGTTACATATTAGGCAATGCAAGATCTTCGATTTTTTCTTAATAGCCCACACGTCTGCGAACATGATGAAATTAAAATAGGATTTGCATTTCGAATAAATTTAAGAAAACAATCTTCTTTATTTTCAAAGCGATAAAAACTTTCCAGACCCATAACCTTGCAAAAAAAAAAACAGGCACATCCGCACGAATTTCGAGGGGTAAGTTGGGATTGGTTTAAGCTTTGACAAAACACCAGAAAGCAGGCAAATCATATAACCCATATACATATCGTAAGATCCCCTCTCTCTCCCATGCTTGTGTTCATACCTGAATGCAACGAACATACCACTGATACCAATTGAATGTGTTACATCTTTCCAAAAGCGTCACCACAACCAAGACACCACACCAACGATGGAATCACCATCACCGAAACAAACACATGAAAAAATCAAACAAGTGATAAGACACATCGCCAAAAGTATTTGAATACCTTCTGCGCCTATAGACAACACTATCAACAGTAAAGGACCCAATGCTATCAGAGCCACTACTATAACAACTATCACAAGGGCTTAAGGTGACATCTACTGACGGACTGACTTTGTTTGTTGAGGCAAGACCAATTTTGACGCCAAGCCCAAGTCCAACACCCCTGGCCCAGTTTGACCCAATGACTGTCAGTATGCGAGGACGATCTTGCTGTTCACTGCGATTGTCAGTTTGTTTCGTGAGGACAGGTAAAACCTCATCACATGAAAACGCTCTATGAATAAAAGCAGGAAAGAGAATAAGCAAGGTGAAATCATGCGGTTAGTCTATAGGCAGAAAATTTAATCATGTACAAAATAGAATATTTCCAGCTACGGCCCTGCAAAAAACCTTGAGTTAAAAAATATTTATTTTAGATGAGCGCACAATTGTTAAGAGATTTACAGGGCATTCTCTGGTTACAAAGGGTATGCCAGTTAAAGAAAAACCAGCCATGACAGGAAGATAGAGGAACTCAATATGCAT
This sequence comes from Artemia sp. Qi Xiang Cuo, assembly GCF_049724085.1. Classification (NCBI taxonomy): domain Eukaryota; kingdom Metazoa; phylum Arthropoda; class Branchiopoda; order Anostraca; family Artemiidae; genus Artemia; species Artemia sp. Qi Xiang Cuo. The sequence continues at coordinate 41,249,403 of NC_142811.1, read as the reverse complement.
CGATTTTTCCTTAAAAGATGTCCACATTACATTGTAATTTAGCTTTAAATGATTCCAGAGGAAACTGTAATTCAATTCAAAAATTCTGTATTCTGCAAGAACAGATAGCGTAAGTGTGGCAATTCTTTCTTTGGCTTTTGCGAAAAAACAAAAAATTTCATCAATTTAGTTTACTTTTTGAGTAGCAAAAAAAGTAGTTTTGCAGCAAGTTCGGAATGGCGGAGGGCCAAAATAACATCTAAAAAAATTATTTTTCTATCTAAAGAAATTCGCTACTCAAAATCTATCATATTTAGTCGATACCTCCACGGCACTATTAAAATAAATGTTAGCCATAGTTTTCACCAACTTAATTTTTCAAAAGTTCTACAAGTTTATATTTCAAATCTTAAAAAAAAAAAAGAAAATTCTACTCCTACTACAACTGACATCTCACTGGAGCACCAAGCTGCCAGAGGCAATACAAGTACTCACATTCCTCATTCACCCTACTCTGCTCAGAGCTTCAATCCCTCTAATGTAGTGCCTACTTCCTTTAAATCTGTTTCATGACCTTTTCACATCCCATTCAGGAATGTCTGAGTTTTCGTTTAGCCCTATCTGAATTACCAGAAAGCACAATTTTTGGCAACCTATCATCCTTTATCTCTAAAAAGTAACCCAACTATCTTGATCTTTCTTCCATTACGGCCCTAGAAAGCAGAATCGAACCTTATTTTTGTACTGCTTAATCTCTGCCTCCTGAATAAATATGCATTGTCCATCCTCTTCAATTTGAGCAAATGCTGGGAAATAAGCGTCCAACGGGAGCACTTGTACTTGCTGCGGGACCAGACGTGAACGCCTAACGCATCTAGAAGACTTCTTATGGTTGACTCCCGTTTGTCGCAATCTTGTGCCAGCTCTTCAGCAAACCGGAACCAGCAGCTCTCCCACTTTCTGCCAAACTTCCGAAATCCACCAATGGTATCGAGGTCGTTTTTGACAGTTGTCTGCCAACTTTTCAGTTGACCGCCAGGACATCTGCGCCAATCTGGCAAAGGAGCAGCTAGAAGCACTTGCTTGGTGATGCGGTCATTGGGCCTTCTTAGGACATGGCCAAGCAATTGCAGTCTTAGTCGTATCTGTTAGACAATCGGGGCTGTGGGCTGGATGTTACAACAGCGATGACACACATCAGCATTCGAGATTGTGTCGGAGTATCGAATCCTCAGAATTTTTCGTAAACAGCGGTGGTCAAAGACTTCCATACCATGGAGATGAAGCATCTTCAGTGGCCAAATCTCAACTGCATAGAATAGAACAAATCTAACAGCCGCTTTGTAGATACAAATTTTGTCTTCAAACTGATCTACTTAAGTGTCTTCTCTAGTTCCCTTACTTCCCTCTCATTCTCGTAAGACCTATCACTCAAATATTTCTCATATATAACCACTATCTCTTCTACCCAGCCTAATTCTTTTCCGTTAATATCCCTAGCTGTTTCTCTAACTTTCCCATCCTAGTACATCTTCTGCTACATCGCAAACTATTTTCTAAAAATCATTCTGTCCATATTCTACATTGAAAAATTCTTTAATATCAGCTACAAAATTTACGATTGATGCAACTAGAAAGAGATCTTTACTTTAACATCATCAACAACACTCCTATACAACATAATGTCCTGTGTTGACTCTGCCAGTCTTTGATTTACAATGTACAATCAATAAGGTTTAATCAGTTAGTCGTCTTCCCATCATGTGAGCATCATGCCAACTTATGGGCCATTTTACGACCAAATACCTTAATTGTTATAATTAGATTACTGTACTTACAGAATTGCAGTAGCTCATTACAATTTTCATTTTCTTTCCCAACACCGAATCACCTTAAGCTATGATACTCTCCATCCCTATTTATACCTGTCTGGCCATTAACTCCTTTGCTAAAAACCCTATTTTTATGCCTGGGATCATGCGTATTTGTTACAGTAACTGTATATAAAATTCATCTTAGCTACTGACTTCTCTGTCAGTTGGTTCTACAAAGGGCGCAAGGCCATTATCTCTGATACCCTACACCTTTTAGTCCTAAAATGCACCGCTGGAGTTCTAATATTAACACCTTTCCAACCTAAACTTTACTTAGACGCTTTCTTATTCGTCACTGAGTCCTATTTCCTGACTATACACCTCATCCTTCCTGCTTAAATAAATAAATTCTATAAATTTCATCTTTCCTAACCGAAATGAGTTTCCGAAACTAATAACAAACTCAGTTCAAAACATTTAAACGTCTCAGTCGGAATGTAAATATGGTAATAACCTTTCACTGTCGTAGCGTTCCATGTTACTATTTTGTATTCTAATAATTAGCAGCATTAGGGTCTTAAAAAAAGCAAATAGTCCCACCAGTACATGCCAGGTTCCCATAGCTACTTCACAAGCCTAGACAAACCACTACAGCAGGCTTGACACCGGATACTAGGAATTTTTCCGGGACCTCCAATGGAATTGACGCTTTGCATAAGCCTGGGACCATTTTAGTCACTGCTTGGTTTTCCACACTTGATGATGGACTCTGCTGCCAACAAAAGTCTGCCTTCTGCATAAACAACCCCAGGCATATTACCTCTGACGCATTATACACTCATGCGTGCAAATATTAAACTCAGGGTTGCCAACGTGGCCAAAAAAGTCTCACTCGCACAACACATCAGTCTCGCTATTTTGGACCATTAGTTCCAATAAAATAGCGTCAGAACCACTAGTTTCAGAACCACTTATCTCAATTTTGAACTGCTGTTCTTGTGAAATAATGAATGAGTGGACTTTTTTTTAAGATGTAACAGTTTTGGCTGGAAGTTTAGCCATTTAGAACAGGGAATGCTATGAATAGGCAGACATAGACATATGTAAGCAAAAGACGGAATACCTCGTGTAAAAGGTTTGATTTAATAGGCGGATTTGCTCCAGAGGTGTAATTTATATTAGGGTGGGTAAATTAATTCAAAATTTTGGCGCATAATTACTTACAGACAATTCTAGCTGTCGGCAGTCACCAGTTTATTTTGCTTATACGATATAAATCAGATAGGAGAAATAAATATACAACTCAATTTCCATATTGACTGATCTTTCCAAATATAATGATCACTGTGGTCTCAGATTGTATCCCTCCCCACAATGAGGCTAGATATCCCCCAAGGCTGTAAACACAAGTTTACTAACCTTGTTCGCTTGCTTTTTAATTTTTTTTCTCTTTTTTTTTTTTTTTTTTTGGCAATATGAACCAATTGTTAAAGAGAAATAAGCACAAAAAATAATGGCAAACCTGCAAAATCAATTAACTTTTGTATATAGCCTAGGGCCATATATGGCCCCATTAGGGAGGACTAAGACGCAATTGTGACGGTAGTGGTTATTATATTTGGAAAGAGCACTGAATGGGGAAACAAAAGGTTTTTTTTTCTATCTGATTTCGGTTCTATAAGGAAAATTAACCCAATAGCTTTCTGAACACATTTTATTAATATTTGTGAAGAAAATACTTTTCCTAGGTGAATAAGACTTCCGCTGCCTGGCTTCTTAGCTTCTAAAAGAATCCTTTTAATCTTAGATTAGAAACTCAAAGGACCAAAAAGAATTTATCTCCTGGAATTCTGCATTAGTTCAATCGTATTAATAGAAAATGTTAACTCTGAAGCAATTAGTGACTTTCTATAATATTTCAAAGAAAGATACAGTACTCTCTTGATGAATATTGTTAACAAATATGTCTTCAAAAAGTGACTTCCTGCCTTATTATCTACTCCTAACATGTTATAGCCCACTAAAATTTTGAATCAACAATTCCTTCTAGATATGGCATCTTCTGCTTACATATGCCTATTCAGAGCACTCTAAGTTCCAAATGACTGAACCTGTAGCCAAAATTAGTATATCTACAAAAAGCCACGCTTTCATTTTATCTGAAAGCAAGGTAAAGTTAAACAATACAAATACTGGTTCCTATGCCATTTTATCGGAACTAATGGTTCAAAACGGCTAGAATAGTATGCCTCATCTTTAAAATTGCATGAGACTGGTGGACCATTTTCGCAATCATAAAACTATGATGGGAAGGCATCAATTTACAACCGGATAGCAAGAAGCCTCCGGGCATCGAGATGAATGTAGGCTTTACACAAGCCCATACCCCTCTCGGTCATTACATTGCTGTCAGCACATGACATTTCACTCCTCTCGAGTCCTATACTAAATTTGGGTGTTTGCGTTTACTCAGAAGTAAAACCAGAAGTTATGAAATATAGTGATCTTACATGCTCATAGTGTCATGCATTAAAAAAAAGGACCATAGCCATAACAATGCAACCTGTTAGATTAGAATTCCAAAGGAATCCTGGAATAAGGATGAAATAGACGCGTGAATCCCTTTACCGCCTTGCTGCAGATGATCCTTGTTCGGGTGTCCCCAACAATATGACACTCTTTTTTCTTTTTTTTTCTTTTATTTCATTTTTTGATAAGATGGGCTTAGCACAGGACTCAGGGTACAACAAAATCTTTTAATATTTCGACCTTCATTTCCAAGGATTTCTAAAAATGAAGGAACATACGTTTTAAAAAAAAGTTGGGAAAGGGCGTTGAAAACAAAACTAAATAATAGTAAAAGTGAGCAAAAAGCAAACAATTTACTGTACTCAGTTTAAAGGGGCAGAGGGAGGGGGTGCTAGACTTGAATTCGGAACCAACAAATTTAAAACAAATAAAACACAAAACACTTTTTGAATTACCACGGTCACTCCAAGACTCAATAAAAACTTTATCACATCGATTCAAAATAGAATGAGACGATGTTTGTCCATTCATTTAATATACCCTATATCTCTAAATCTTTTTATCAGTCATATTTATATGAACTCAAACACTGACATATCAAAACTTTAACCATCTGGCTCAGTTACGTGGAAAAACGAGAATTTGATGCATCACTTCTAAAACAAAAAGAACAAAATCTTTTTTTCTATGGATTCTAAAGAGTCAAAAAAGCCTTTTTTTTAAACCTAAGTTTATCATTAAATCAACATAAAGTTTCGAGGCAAATAATCTTATTTTTAGACTACTTAATTTGTTCTGAATTTACTGTTTTCCCTTTGCTTCTTTTCTCATTATATCCACAAATCCACTGAATGCTAAAAAAAATATTTTAAAGGAAGTTAAACAGAAATGTGAATACAGAAAAATGAAATAGAAACAATCACAAAGAAACACGAATAAATGCTTTATAAAATTGCGCACAAATAGCGGCAAAGAACATGCGATTCACATTAAAACGGGAAAATATAGCAAATAAACAACGAAAAACATAAGGTTCAGGGGATTTCCGGCCACCAGACTCCCCCGTCCTCTCAGCATATACCCGAAAAGAGGTTTCCTTTTTTCAGGAAACAGAGGAAAAATTACATCAATTCACCCATCAATACAAATATTATGATATTTAAGCAACACTGAAGCAACATAACTTCTTAAAGCCAGTCTCCATTTGGCAGATTCTGCAAATCCGCACCACCAATCAGCAAATTTTATTTCAATGGAGACTTCTTTTGCGGTTCCGTATTGGCAGTTTGCAGATACTGTAAACTTAGACGTTGCTTTTTCTGTAAGATGGCAGAATGGCAGAATCTGCCAAATGGAGATTGGCTTTTACTTAAATTATTGAATTAAATTTATTTCTTGTTAATGCTCTCCCCCCTCCCCCAATAAAAATGTACATACCTGAATAGGATATTTCAGCAAACAGCAACAAACAAAATTGCTTATAGATAATCAATAAAATTATGGTACTATTTTTAAAAATACGAAAATACTCTTTGCATTGTATAATGTTTGTTCCCGATTACATAACAATATTGATTAAAATCAGACGCTCGCACCTCCACATTTTCAGTTGTATGTCACGCTGATTAGGAACGATTGTTTTCCAAACTTTTTCCGTAAATTTGGTGCCAAGGAAAATAAGGCAAAATTTTGCTATTTGCATGCGGATTTAATTTATTGCTCCATAATCAAAATTTTATTTCTGGAGCGGATAATAGCATAAGGTTTATACTTCCGCTTTTACAACATTTTCTGACTGGTCCACATTTTTCAAAATGTATTTCCGTACTCATACTTTGTTTTTCGAAAAGGGAATGTTCTTTAGTCTTTTGCGTTTGTTTTCCTCACAAAAGTATAAATTTAAAATATACTACAGACACCCTGTTTTGGCGAAGAGTTACTGCTTTTCCTTCCATGACACCAGAAAAGGATTCGTAAAGGTCATTGAAGCAGCCGAAATTGGTCATTTAGGCTTTCTTCTCTATTACAATTCATTGCCACCATTCTTGTGATCGGTTTACCTGATCACGAATTACAAAGTTTTTTCTATCTAATCTGGAATTTATTCAAGTAACCCAAATATGGTTTTCCAGATTGTTCATTTCAGGAAGACTCACAACTTCCTTATACGAATTTATAGGGCAAAAACCTCGATAATCTAATATCAAGGTGAACATTTTGCTATCCCTTTCCATGTCTCGACTCTGTCATAAAGCTCTGGAAAAATGGCAACCTTCCTTCAGTAAATCATAGGGCTTGTTCTCAGAAGCTTCGACTTTATTCATTAAGGACCCCTAGACGGTCAATCATTTTGATCAAAAGCTTCCCTCAATCGATTAACTCAAGCATGATTGACCTTGTAGGAAGCTGTTTGACACATGAGTCAAGCGTTGACGGTAATTGATAGAAAGTTTAAATGACTCAATTATTTTGATTAAAAGCCTTTTGTTACATTAGCCTTGGTCGAGATTGAAGGGTCGATTGAAAGTTTATTGAAGCACACTTCAATCAATTGACGAAAGATTTTGATTAAAATGATTGACCGTCTAGGGCCTCCTTTACTACTGTACCATCTAAATCCGCGAGATAAACGAAGATAGGCAGACCGGTGCCAAAGTCCATTGGATTGTTGCAGCAACTGTGACCCATGGGTAAAAGTGGCGGAGTAACATATACTCATGTATGTCCTGTATTACGTTTGCAGATGCATTATGATTATTCTAAGTGATTATTTGTGAGGTCAACCTGTAATTAGAGGACTTCTGAGACAAGTTCTGTGTGTATGAAGTGATCGTCAAACTCTGTATCCGCGTCGTTATTGTCTTTACCTGAATTAAGACTGTGTACTATTTACTGCGGTTAATGAACACCCGTGGAACGGCTCATTACGTTAAATTAACGAAAATGGTCGTTCGTTTTAACTTACCAAAATTGTCTCAATTATTTACAGTTTCGAAATTTCTAAAAAATATAAATTAAAAATAAGGCAAAAAATGGAATGCCCCCTAATTCGGAAAAGCTTCAAAACTGAGAGCCACAGAATGAAAAATGTTTCGGAAAAACTATTATTCCAGTTTTTAAAAGATCCTGGGTACCCGCATTTGAGGACAAATTCTATCTTGTCATAAAAAAAAGTTACTTCTAGGATGTCAAAGAAATTGATGCTTATTTCCCAAAAGATTATGCGATATACGAGAATTTTTATTACTTTATCGAAGAGAAAATACGAAGCTCTATCAATATTCGAAACTATTTGATTTAAAAAGAGTTTACCCTTGAAGCTAGGGTATTTGCTTAGACAGAATGTAGAGAATTCGCAGAATCAAAACTTCAGACTTAGAAAAGTTGGAGAAGGAATTTTATTCTTAGAAAACCATCGTTAGCTTCATTCTTAGAAGATCAAAACCTGTTTATCTGCATTGGAAAAAAAAAAATCTGGCGTGTTTAGAAAAAAAAAACTACCTCTAGGATATCAAAAAATGGATGCATCAAGACAACTGAAAATTATTTCTGATTGAACGAAGAAATTTCGTATATATGAAAGTTAATGTCATTTTGAATACTTTTTATCACAGTACTCGAATAAAATACAAAAGCATCAAATCTAAAATTTCAGAAAACAACCCAAAAACCGGGATTTGGCATTTGAAATCGACTTTTCCAGAAGTATTTCCAAGGAATTTAGAAGAGATACAGAATTTTTTTCTCCGATCCTCAGAAGGATAATTAAATGTTCTGCAAGAGTACGACATTAAATCGTTCAGAAAAATTTTACTTTCCCAGCTAGGATAGTGGTCTTTTGACACCATGTACAGCACAAGAAAAAAGTTTTTTTTCTGGAAAGCTACTGGAAATTTTGCAAACTCCACTTGAAAATTTCTGTCCCATTTCACAGATTCCCATACCCAGGAAAAACTTCGAGTTTGCATCTCTTAGTATTTCAGACTAACAGACCGCTGATCACAAAAGAAAAGAAAACAGCTACGAAAGCAGTAGTGTTGCTGTACAATGACCAAAAATAGTAACTCGAGTAATTTCTGGAACCGGTTTCCATACTGGATGAACTGTAAAGGTCCATTTTTCTATATTTATTTAGTTAACTAAGCTCCACCCACAAAAAAAATTAATTGCAGATTTCCATTCGGGATGCGCAATATAGTACATTTTTCATATATTGCTCATTTTTCGATATTTCTTATTCAGCACATATGATTGTTTCGACAAATTGATTGTTTGACAAAAAACTTCTTTGAAAGTTTAGATATCAGCAAGAGGATGCTTTCTGTCAAATCCGTTTGCAGTGCTTTCATTTCCTTCTTGGTCTTGGAAACAGTCTGTAGTATAGCTGAAGCTAGGTTCTGAGAGGCCTATTATAGTGAAAATTTTAGTTCTAGTGGCTTTCTAAAGCCTGCTATTAGCCTTTCGAGCTTCATAATTCTTTCCAATCTTTTCCGAGATTATTCAATTAGGTTTTTCAATCACTTTGAGTTTATTATGTCCTTCTTTCAGTCAAGAAGTCTTCGATTATCCGAAGTTTGACTTAGTCACAAGCTATCGTTTTCTCTTCATTCTTATGCATCTCCTCGCCCCCTAATTTTATATACATAGCATATATAAGATAATTAAAATAACAAATATTTCAAATTATAATATATAGTTATATGTCTATTACTCTCTTGTTTGGTTTTCTTCACCTTTCCAGCGCCAGGATGCGTTTTGCAGCTTGCACTGGCGCCACGCGTTGGTTTAATCTACTTGTTTGTAACCAATACCATCTCTGGTCAATTATTGAACGTATTAGAATCGTATGCACTGGTGGAGCGGGGGCACCTTATTCGTATCCCCTCCAAAAAACAAAAGTAAAATTTTTTACACTTGATTTTCCATGCGGGGCATTTCGGCTAATTTGCTTGAATTTTTCGGCCAAATCCGAAATAAAATCCAGCATACAACCATTTTGGCATTAGGGATTCTCGATCCTATTAGTATGTTTGAATGGTGAGATGAGAAGAAAAAGGAAATAAAGCAGATCGTTCGAAACGAAAAACAAACTTACGGTCTAATTTACAGAGTAGGGGTCGGCGCCGTTTCTGTTTTTTTTTTGCTATTTACAGTTCTATTTGTTGGAGAAAAAAGAAAAAACAAAAAACAACTGGCTGTTTTTTCATTACAGTTTTTGTTTCTGTTCAGTTTTTTTTCTTACCGTTTTGCCGTTCCTGTTGTATTTTAGACCTGTTCTTCTTTATTTTTCGTGTTTTGCTTGTAAATACCATAATATCGCATTCTAGCGACTTTTATTGGATTGGAATGCTTACCATCTAGGGAGTAATCCTGCCTTCAAGTGCTCTGGAGATGAGATTTTCCACTGTGAAAATCTACTACAACTACTACAAACAACTCACCGCAGCACGAATCTGCCTAAGGTCGAAACAGCTACGCACGCTCCTCTTCCATCCGAGTCAAGTCAAAGCCATCCTGTTTATCCCCGCTTACGAAGTTGTTTTGTTTCTTAAATTTACCTTCACGGCGTCCCCCAATCTTAAGCAAAGCCAACCTACCTTCAGCCTATAACGAAGCGGTTGGTCAAAAAGGACAATCTACAGAATTATGTAATCCTGTACATATACAACGCGCCATGATAACCTAAACCTTTCTTTCTTTACAACCCTAGAGAGTGGTATTGAACCACATTTTATTTTCGACGATTCTACCTTCAAATTTTTAAAACTACTTGTCTACTTAGTTTTTACATTTTATGCTGTATTTTTTGGAGTTGCTTCCTCTTCCCCGAAGCAAACTTTCGGCAAATAACTCGGAAATTCTTTGCATGCTTGATTTTTTCGTCTATAAGAGATTTTACTCATTTCGAGTAAAGTAAGCCCCAGTAAAGACAATTGATAAGCAGGTACCTTTTTCGTAAGCAATCAATTCCGGCTTCAGGAAGTCAGGCAAAAACAAACTTATGTAACAATTATTACCGACCAAAAATGAAAAGTTAACAATGAAACTATAATCAAAACTCTGGATTCTTGATGCTCTCGAATCAAAACAAAAGCCAAGCACGCACGGTGAATTTCGTCAGTTCAGAAAATTTGAATCAAGGAAAAGGAGCTTGCAATCAGAGAAATTTAAAATGAGCTAACTATTTGATTCTCAAATTAATAATGATCGCGCTATTTTTTAGTTTTAAGTCATGAGGTGTCAAATATACAATTTTAATTGAATTAAGAAATTCTGGCATGAACTCCATTCCTTCTTCCCGTTCATCCTTCACAGACCCATCCACACTAAACTTACAGGTTCCTTCATTCGATTGCAATTTTGCTTTGTGTTCTAACAACGGTTTTTTCTGTGCAACGTTTTTCTTTGCGATTCAATGTTATTTTTGCTGTTTCTTGTTCCATGCTTTTTTCATTAGCTGCTCAGGGTAATTTTTCATCTTATGTAATTTTGCATGCCTCATACATACTAATACCACTCCTGATGAGGGGGAATGATACAATTTATGCTATTAAAATATATATAATATGGTGTTACTCACATGAATTTTCTTTTGCCAAAATCAAGACTTTAAGCGAATTTTCTCAAACTCGTGACTTATCTACATCACTTTTCAGGCCAGAAAATCCCAGAGTTCCAATTTTCAAAAAAAAAAAAAAAAATTATGGACCAATTTTCAGTAAAAAATTATACATACATAAATACATACACACTTTTTCCTTTAAAGAGAGTAGATAGATATACTGCTGAACAAGATGGCTTTACCGACCTGATTGTAGGAGAAATTGAAGAAACTGGATATACACACTGCATTAATGAGGTTGATAGTAGCCGTAAATTAAATGATCCAGACCTTGACAGCAATAGTGAGAACTCAGTACCAAGACAAAGAGGAGTTTCCACTGACGTACTGGCGCTGGGAGAAACACTAGTAAAAATAAGAAAGCTGGTTAAAATATTGAAAATGTCTTCCAAATCCCATGATCCTTTTGAAGCTATCTGCAAGACATATAATCTTAGTCCATCCATCACAAAGGATATGAATGTCCGATGGAACAGCACCTTTACCATGATAGAAATGTATTGTACCTGAAAGAGCCATTGCATAACTTCTTAAACCGAAACATTCGTGACGCTAAAATCAGAGAGCTCGAACTTCACTTCACTTAACAGCAATGAGTGGTCCATTGTGGAAGCTGTCATTAGGGTTCTTCGCCCATTGAAACAGGTAACGGTGATAGCTAGTGGGTATAATTATGTTTCTGCAAGCAAAGTTGTGTTGATGACTAAAGGATTTCAGTTGCTTTGTTAGACACCAGATAGTAGTGTTATGACTGAGTCAGTCAATGGCTTGAAGGAATTATTGGCTACTCAACCCAAAAGATGTATTTTTCAACCAGTCCTAGGTTTGATATGCTACTCTTCACAAGAGCTGGCTTTATTACCCTGCAATTTATGAAAAAATGAACAATATAAACAGATATTCAGCTCGTCAGGCCGTCCCCTCTCTTCTCCAGCAGTTCATTTCATAGAAGAGAAGTACAGAAGAACTCTTTCAATTCCAGTTGAACTCTTTCCCATTGACGTCCTTCCTATCAAGACAGAGACTAACCAAAATACATCACTGACTCCAGGTGAAGAAGACAGCTTGTTTTTTAGTTTCTCGACACGACTAGGCTGCGGATAAACTCTTCAAGTGAAAATGCTAACAATATAAGCACTGCCAGCGTAGCAGCAAAAAATATCAGGGCATATTAGGAGACAGTTCCAGTCTTCTTAAGCGAGAGACAAATAATTCTGATCCATTAGAATTTTGGACTGACTGCTTTTACACTTACCCAGAGTTAAGTGAAATTGCATGCATGCATTCCGCAGCGCCTGAAAAAAAAACAGGAAATATCTGTTAAAACGACCGTTTTAATTTTTAATAAAAACAGGCCGTTTCTGTTTTTCGGTAAAAAAAAACGGAAAAGAATAAACGGTGTTTCATTTCTTTCTCCGTTTCTGTTTCTCTTTCGTTTTTTAATTGCCCTTTTTACTGTTTCTGTTTTAGCCAAAAACAGAAACGGTACCGACCCCTATTACAGAGCAGTCTTCATTAACAACAGAAAATCTTACTTTTTTTTTCGCTTCTTTCATGATTCCCGACCATTTTTCCTATTCGTCGTAAGTTCTGGATTTTTGCCGAAATCCTGATATGACCGCAAATTGGTTACAAGAAGTCATGTCGAATTGGTGCTCAAACTCACAGGTAGTATTTTCAAAGAACTATATTTGTTGACAACAAAATCTTATCGATAATCTACACAAGTGTTACAAAATACTTAAAATTAAGCCTTTAAGAATTACTAACCTCATGTGTCCAGAGTCTCCTAAGCTACTTTGCCGACTGTGTTGAGTATTTTGACTCCCTAAAGAACCATAATGCCCGGGTCCTACAGTAACAGAGCCAAACCCCGACGTCCCAGAGCCAGAGTGATTGGAGGAGTTTCTACTGTGCGTTCTACCATCTACTTCCACAGTTGGTGATGTTCCACTTTCTGAGATTGTTGCTACTTGGCAGTTTTTAGCAAAATCCTCAATATTCAATTGACCACTTGTGGGTGAATCCCCCTCAGAAAATTCTGTAAAAAAAAAATTAACATAAGGATACTGTGTATGAGGTACAAGCATTTAGTGGGAGGAGTCAAAAGAAAAAAAAGAAAAAAAGGGAAAGCGTTCTAACGGCAAAGGCTCCAGTGGTACAGATGGCAGTGATCCAGAAGCTCCAGCTCCTTAATGGTGAGCGGGCTGATAAGCACGTGTCTCTTCAAGAACAAGTCGTAAGTACTTTTAAGTGACTTTACATCAAAATCAAATTAGGTATATCTGCGAAGTAATGAAATCGCTTAGTTCCTCGCTGATTTTGAGTTAATGAGAAGGTATTTCTCAGCAGATGGATAGTGGCAAAACATTCTTTTTTATTTAGTGTCTAGCAATATAAAGTTGTCTATTTAAAGTTGTATTTTTAGTTTCTATTTAATGTCTGCATATAAAATAAATCTGGCTTCCAGAAATGATGTTATCATTTTCGGGTTGTAGAATCTAAATTTGGCGGATACAGGATCATCAAATTAAAACTGTTAAAAATCTACATTTTAACATTTAATGTAATTAGAATCTCAAAACGTTAATTTGGCAGGTAAGCAATCTACACTTTACAATTACAAAATTTAAATAACAACAAATCATCTGATCCCCATTAATATGCATGACAAATTTAAAATGGACTCAGTGACCTTTCGGTGAAGGTTTTCAACACACAACATGACGTTAAAAAAATATATAACCAGAAATAAAGCTGCAAAGTCGCGTGATCTCATCCCCAGAACCAGAATCACATCTGAATCAAATCCCGTTCTTGGCACGACATCAGCTGTACACGCGAACTTTAAAAAATAACATTAATATATGCGCAATGGTATTGAATCTTCAAACGACAATTATCGAATGTTAAATTTTTAATAAAGTTTCACTACAAAATCTTCAGCACTATATTTCTAATTCCTTGACACTTCTGTAATTAGTTCATTTATTCCACTGCCTGAAACGAATTGAAGACGACGTGCAAATCTGGGAATTACACAATGGGGGCAAAGAATCCTGTTATGGCGTATTCTATAACAGGGGAAAAATTGGCCAGCCATCTCATGACTAACCGGAATCCTTATTAAAACTCCATGAAGGGTTTGAATCTTGAGAACACGAAATTCAAATATGATTGCAGAGCCTGGATTATTGCAACCCATGGGCTAAGAGACAATACATTGCAGAGACAAGGCATGGATTCACGCCTTGGTGGCAATAAATCGTAGTTAGACATTGCACACGTTTCAGTCCTTTGAGGCGTTTTTATTGTGGTCGTAAGTCAGCTTTTAGGCATGGAACCTCGTCACACGGACAGGGCTAATACTGAAGAAAATACAATAAATTGCTCCTAAAACTTGCTTTTTAGTAGATCCAGAATCCATCCCTTAACCACCCAAATAAAAAATTATTCGATTGTCCCCTTAAAATAGTGGCTAGCCAGTACACAAATCTTCCAAAGAATCCTAATTCCGAATTTTTTGGGGCAGTGCTATCAAATCATCAAATACCTATAAACTCCTCTAACTTTTTCTAGAGGATATAAACATCCTGGTAGCTGAGTTAATAGAAAATATTGACCCCCAAACAGTTTTCGGACGATACCGCATAGCAAAAATATGTTTTCTGTCGCAGACCCAGATGGATTTTCGGGATTTTTATTTAATGTTTTTTTGTTGTTTTTTTTTATTATGAAACTTTCCTGCAATGAATTAAATTAGGGTTGAAGGTTTGTGAAAAATCTTAATTTACATAAAGTACGAAACGAAATAAAAGAAAAACAAAAAAATAGAATAGACAACAAAGCTAAAAAACACCGTTTTCGTTCCGAAAATGTTTCTTTGTGTTTTAAACACAGACATTTAGATTAAATTTCAATGTGTAACCAAAATTCTTCCACCGTTTACAGTTTTTAGGTAATGCTTGTTTAGGTTTTTTGAAAATTTTGGTTTTTGGATTTATTTACAAAAAAATTCTAGTGCAAATTCGCATGCTATATTCAAAAAAGTAATCAGATTTTATCTAGTGGAGACGGTTCTCCTACGTTTTTTTGTTTTTTAATTGTGGCGTTTTAAGACATGAAAAAGAAGAAACACTAAATAAAATCACGAGGACTAGAAACTTCTGAGCCCAGAAAAATTAGAAGTCGCGCCAATTCGATGAACCCCTATCGTGCTATGCGAATAATATGTATGGTCACAGATCGATACAGCCAAGCTTCAAACTATTTTGACTTCATTGACATCAACCTTGCACTGCCTACATGCAATATAGTTTTCAAGCCTATAAGAGTCGAAAACAATTTTTGGTTCACTTGTGGGCGTCATGAATTGGTAAACCTAAAAATAGTTTCAAATTTAGTTGTTTGTGTTGGGATCCATTTGGCCTAGGGTCTTTTGGATGTAATTTTCCTGTCGACCAGAGCTGCTCTTTGTAGAACAACTACCACCGAGGGGACAAATAATTTTTTTTTTTTTTTTTTTTTTTTTTTTTTTTTTTTTTTTAACAGGACATCGAAAATCGTCAAAAAATTAAGAAGAACTATCTTCATACCCAGTTTTTAATTCCAAGGACATTATTTGGCTCAGACTATGTCCTCTCGCAATGTCGAACAAGCCAACCGAGAATTGCAAATGAATTCTCTTCGGATGTAATTCAATTTTCAAAATACACATACATTCTTGATGCAATTTAGTAAATGAGGCGTTGAAACAAAACTCGAGCAAAACATTTTTTATTTTTATTCCGCAACAAGAAGATTTAATAATGCAATTTGTACCACGCCTGGCCCTAAAGTGATTGATCATCAAGCATGAAAACAAACTAAAAAAAGGGTCATAATGATTAAGTACTCCAGCAGAAGTCACTTGAAGCATGAACAAATAACTTTTCAAGTTCAAAGTCTTAGGTGGCACAATAGATCTTTGTATCAATTATAATAATTTAATTTTAGTTTTTCCGAGTATAAATACGGCTTTACTTGGTTCCTTCGTCTCATTCATAGACTTCCTTTGCTTGTAAAACCTATAAAATCTAATGGTTGAACATTAAATTGCATGAGTTCAAATGTAGACTTTATCCCTTGTGTTCATGGTGGTATATTTGTTCAAAAGACCTAACTTTTGATTGGAGTAATTAATAAGAAATATAAAATTATATTATATTTTTTCTGTATGTGTGCTTATTTTTGTGTCCCCATTTGGATGGCCTCCCATGCCACTCCTACCCAGTACTTATTTACTCCTTTGTTTTTCTTGCAGTTTTTTGTTTATCAAAATTAATTATCGCTATTGTTATTATGACGAGGTCTATTTTTTTCATACGTCCTACTTTATATACCCAACTTTACGAGCTCTGCTCTCCGTTGGGGGTTGATGTTTTTTTGTAATTTTAACAGTAAACCTGCAATTTAAACTGAAATCGTTGCCCTTCTAATCTTATAGGAACAAAAATAGACTTTACACTTCAGATCTTCAACTTTTTCTGTGCTTTTCGTGTTTTACTTCGCTTCCTGCCAAATAATCGTCAGAAAAGCTCCTTCCCAGACTGGCATCCACTTCTATCGATAGGTTTGAACACATTTGGGTAAAACCCAGGGGTACCAACCCAGTTTCACCTCCTCTTTATCTAAAACTGGCTCTTTGGAGTTCCGGAAAACTGCATCTTTGGATTTCTGCATTTCTCCCCTTATTGTTTTATTTCTCAATTTACTCTTTTAATCTCAATTTACTAAGGGAGTTCGACCTTGTTCCATTGTATTGTGGCTATACGAATCCTAACTTTTTTATATGCTTGAACAAGAATTCGGCGACAATTACTTACAACATAGTTTACCAAATACATTCTTATCCTATAAGAGTTCTAACGATCATCTCGCAGATCCTAAAAAATAAATAAGGATTCATTTTGACCCATCAGAGTATTTCCAAAAAGTTCAAAAACTTACTCCACAGAGCATTCCTGCAATTTTAGTAACCGGACTTGTGGGTAGAGGGAGGTTTTTCAAGGCCGAATCCCCCGTCATTTTATACCGACACTTATCAGATTTTATATATATATATATATATATATATATATCGTTTTCAATTGAGGTCTATAAACAACAGCAGTGAAAGTTCATTGCCGTATAAAAACAGACGGTCCAAAGCCAAAGACTAAAGCTTTTATCAAAACACACGCTGTGCTTTTTCCAAGTACAGATGCACTGTCATCACACATGGTTTCTTAATTGAAAAAAAAGGTAAAAAAAAACGCGGGACAGATGCTTCGAAATTCCAGCAAGATAATTAATTTATTAACTAATTATGGCAAGATGAAAGTAACAGAAGCATAAAATTAATTATAGCTGTTATTATTTCACCAAGTTCAGAAATTGAGTAAATAATAGCGTACTTCCGAACAAACGATAAATTTTGTTTCACCCCATTTGCAACAAGTTTTTTGGACAGGAGTAAACTTAATCCTAATGTAGTTTTTCTCCTTGTTTTTTTTTTCTTTTTTTTAATACTTGAAATACAGGTAGCACAAAATGAAAATGGAATCTTTATTTATTTTTTATTTTTTTTGGCAATTTATTCGATTTTTTTTTCGTTCTTACGGAAGACAGTCCAACCAGTAATTTATGTATAGATTATTCTTCCTTTTCTTTGGGGGTTTGGGGTGGGTCAAGGACAAAATAGGCAACAATGCGTAAAACATAAGAAATGAATTGGAAAATTACGATGGCTTTGCCTTTCGGTACAAGGGCACGGACATAAAGGTCACCCTTGCTTACATATCTGGTCCTAACAAAGTTGAAGTATATATATATATATATATATATATATATATATATATATATATATATATATATATATATATATATATATATATATATATATATATATATATATATATATATATATATATATATATATATATATATATATATATATATATATATATATATATATATATATATATATATATATATATATATATATATATATATATATATATATATATATATATACCTCATATATACCTCGCTCAGCCCTTTGAGCCTTGCAGAAAGACCACACATTATTGTTTTTACAAATATAAAGGAGATTTTTAAGTTAAGAATTACTTGCTGTCTAGTCTCAACTACAAAAATAAAATTTTTATTTCTTTGAAAAATTCTCCAGGGACATATCCAAAAACTATAAAAAAAAAAAGGGCTATCTTCTATACTTGCATTTGAAAACGCAGACTACTTTTAAACATAGGTGCCAGCAAAAAATTCTTCTTGGGCTTTCCTTGAAAGATTTTTTCATTGTGAAAAATTATCATCTTTGTATGAACTGTCTTTTCAAACAGTCGTTGGTAACGAACTGTAAGTAAGGAGCGACCCGGCTTAATAGTAACCAAAACACTAAAAAGCAGAATCTTCATACGAACAGATACATCAAAGAATCAGATTTTAATGCTGATTTCAAAGATATAAGCTTCATCAAGTTTAGTCCTACGAATCGAAAGTTACGCGCCTGAGAAAATTTGCCTGATTTTCAAGAAAAGGAGGAAACACCCCCTAAAAGTTATAGAACCTTAATGAAAATCGCACCATCAGATTCAGTGTATCCGTTAACCCTACTGTAGAGGTTTCAAGCTCCTATCTGCAAAAATGTAAAATTTTGTAGTTTTGTCAGAAGAAAGATCACGGATGCGTGTTTATTTGTTTTTTTGTTGTTTTTTTTTTTTCAGGGACGCTCGTATCGACCCAGTAGTCCTAGAATATCGCGGGAGGGCTCATTCGAAGGGCAATTAAAATTTCTAGTGCTCTTTTTAAGTGATCAAGTAATGTGAGGATAACTAGGCCCCCTCCCAAACTCATTTTTCCCGAAAGTCACCCGATCAAAATTTTGAGATCTCCATTTTGTTCAGCATGGTCGAAAATATAATAACTATGTCTTTTAGGATGACCTAATCCCCCAAAGTCTCCGGAGGGAGGGCTGAGAGTTATGAACTTTACCTAATATTTACATATAGTATTGGTTATTGGGGGGGGGGGAGGGGTCGGGGGTTATATGGGAGGATCTTTCCATAGAGGAAGTTTCCATGGGGGAAGGGACATTGCTATGAAGTGGGCGCCGGATTTCCCAGCATTATTTAAAAAAACGATCAGAAACTAATTAATAAAAAAAACAAGTTTTTCAACTGAAAGTAAGGAGCAACATCAGAGCTTAAAACGAACAGAAATTATTACGTATATGATGGGTTCGCCCCCTAGTCAATACCTTGCTCTTTCATAAGAGCTATTTATTCAAATTAACGGCCTTTGTGATTAAGGGGTCAATTTTAAAGAATTGGAACATAATTCGAACTTTAGCGTAAAGAGCGAGGTATTGACTAGGGGCCGAACTCCCAATTATACGTATTAAAAATATATGAATATAGAAGTTCGTTACGTAAGTTAATTCGTAAGTTACGTATATTTATTACTAATAAAAACGTTTTGTTAATAATTTACGCTAGAGTTTGACTGTGTCTCACAACTTTATTTTTTAAAACAACAAAAAACATTAGCTTAAAGAGCGGTTCGTTGAGGAGGAGACATCCCATTTCATATACGGAATAATTTCTGTTCGTTTTAAGTCTTAATGTCGCTCCTTACTTTCAGTTAAAGAAAACTTGTTTTTTTTATTTAATATCTACACAATGTGGGCAAATGCGAAGCTTGCCGAAGCAGATACTTATGCCTCGAAATCACGTTTTTTTTAAATATGGATCTCTTCATTGTTTTAAGAATAATTTGTCTTGAACTTACGAAAATAAAATTAGTTTCAACCACCAAAAATTTGCATTATGTTCCCTAGATCTAAAAAAGTACTCCTAGATTTAAAAAAGTGATTTCGAGCCAAATGTCTATTTCAGTTGATATTTTTTTAGTAAAAAACTATCCAATTTGGTACGCAGAGTCTAAAATGGAGCTTCTTGGTTTCTTTGAGTGACTTCATACGGTTTGGGATAGATGAAGGGCTTCTGGCCAAAGAGATAATGTCGCTCTTTTTTTTTAGGTCCTACAATGCCTATGCTTTCGGTCGACACTTTGTCAATATAATATAAAAAAGAAACTACGTAGAATGTTATATGTAAGCTCTGCAACTAATATGTCAGCATACTTCCTAAATCACAGAGAAAATCATGAAAAATAAATGTTTCCAATAACATGTTCCCTAATACTCAAGAAACCGATAGCGCTTCAAATATCAATATTACTATTATTATACCCCAAGGACAACAGCGGTCTCATGCTGCTGCTTCAAAAAAAATAATAGATTGTTTCGTCAACTAAGGACTGATGAATCTCATAGTGGTTCAAATACCAACAGTCTTTACACCGCAAGGACAGCCCAGACCTGAAGCTGCTGTTACTAAATCAAAGCAACAGAAAATAGATAATTTTGTCAAGCAATATAGTACCCACGCCAAAAAAAAAAACAGCTGAACTTATTAGATATTGCATTGCATCTATTGCGACTGATATTCAGCTCCTGAAAGTGATTCCGAACAAAGATTTGAGAAACTTGTAAATGCCTAAGTCCTCAATATAGCAACCCCACTTGAGAATTACCAACGAGACAACTGTAACCAGTCATGTATGCCTCAGACAAAATTGAGCTAATAAAGAATATTTCAATAATAAAACACGTCAACTTTACAACACTTATCTGGAGTTCTTATGCCATGAAAGGCTACACGACAATCACATGTGACATAATTGATGAAAACTGTACACAATAAAGCTATTTTCTGGATACTAAGAATTTAAAGGGTAGACACATAACTGAACCACCTAAAACTCTTCTTAAGGAAGTAGCAGAGAAATAGGGTGTAACTGAAAAAGTGGCCTTAGTTCCACCCATTAAGGCACCAAATGTTGTGAAAGTAGTGAAGCACCTTGTCATTCACAGACAAAATAAGAGTGAATGCGCCACGAAATTTGTTTTTCACACAAAAAGACTCTGCCCTGCATAACCAGCAAGCATAATTGAGTCAAGAATATATGTACAAATACACGATTGGGCAAACTGAGAACTGCATAATTCAGTTGTACTCCAAAAATTAATATTCATCATTATTTTTATAATACTCGTTTTAAGTACATTATCACGTAATGTAAGCTATTATTTAATTCTTTATCGACGAAGGGTCATGATCAGAACAGACTATATAAAGATGGTTGCATAAAGAAAGGCACGTTTCAAGACTATCATGGCTCTTTGAGTTTTTGAATTTTCATGGCATGCTTCTTTTGTTAGAAAAGTTTCTTACAAAATTATTCCTATGAGCATAGACGCAGTCATGTCTGTACAAGAGATACGATAGGTGCCCCCATGGTTACCCCCTACCCGGATTGATTCCGCATGTTCACCAGAAAATTGTCTTAACATTCTAGCTGTAAAACGGACCTTTTGGCAAACTAGATCCCTCAGCATAATTAACTATGTGCATGAATGCCACTTATAAACCCAACAAGTAAGCATTATTTAAATTGTTGTATCTAAAATTTTAGCTTACAGGAGGTTAATACAGAACTATCAAAGGCCAAATTCAAATCACAGTATGTGTATATTTCCACAAATTGTGTTTAATTTCCACTAAAGCTTAAGAATTAAATACCGACAAAGTTGGATATTTAAGTTGGAAAAGCTTCTCCTTATAATCAACTTGTTAAAATTTTTTTATAGCTTATATTTTTCGTTTTTCGTACGTTTTGTATTTTTCGTGTGTATTTAATTTCTTTTTACTCCACATTCTAATACTTATTGTACAGGTTTTTTTGTGGGCAATAAATAAATTATTATTGTTATTAAATCTGAGGCTTTTATTACAACACAAACATCCAAAACACGTCAAGAACATATTACATAAATGGTGGACACGCTACATCCTGTTGCATGAGAGTCATGCAAGGATTTATAATCTGTATGACTGGAAAGTCCCATAAGCTTAACTGCCTCTCCTAGTCTCTTTTAGTGGAAAAGTGGACATATTCGACCATTTCGAAAGCAGAATCACGCAGGCATTTTGCTATTATAACTGGGTTTCCACGAAGTCTGCATTTACGAAATACAGATTCCATAGTGTCCGTTAGCACATATTTTCATTTTTAGTACATTATTGCTTGAATTTATTTGAATTTGTCTTACGATGTATATAGCCTAAGTCAGAAACTCCAGAAAATTTGTAAAATCTGGAAGTCGCGGGATCTCGGGTGCGGGCTTGGAGCCACCTCTGCACTTCATACAGCCACATTGAGGAAAATGAATCTCCCTTCGCATGCAGATAAGGCTTCACGACCCGTTCTCCAACGCCAGCTTCGAAAATTTGTATATAATTTCACCACTTTTATGCGTATGATTCACCATTTTTTTCTTTTTTTTCTTCGAGTTGGCCCTTCACCCCTGATTCCAAAATAAACCAATGTATACATGCCTGCTTCTGAAAATTCAAGAGGTATGCACATCATTTAGTCAAAATAGAAATTTTCAAAGAAATGCGTTAATATAACTACTTTCAGTAGTCTTCCTTGATATTGACTATAACACATTAGTATATTATATCGTGCTTTCAGGTACGTTGACCGGGAGGGTGCACGCTTATAGCTTGTTAACATCCCTCCCCCCCTAAAAATACTGATATTTCAACGGATATTCCCATAATTTCATATATTAGTTATGCAATCCTGTTTGGAATTTTTTCGAATTTGCGCCTCTCCCCCAACTAACGTGCCAGGATGGGTTAACAAAATAAATTGAATTTTAAACCTTAAATATTCCAGAGAATCGTTGGATGACATCAAATCTTTTAGCATCAGATAAATGGAGGTTGAGAACTACTTTAGTTCAAACAATCTTCAGAACCAAGGCCGTACCCAGGGGAGCGGATAGGGGGGTTTGAACCCCTCCGAAATATTTTTCTGACTCGTAAAAACGTAACAAAAATGTATATAAACAAATTTGTTATGCGTTTTTTTTATTTTTTTGTGTAACCCCTCCCCCCAGTCCGAACAAAATCTTTGAGTAGCCTCCCCCCCCCAAAAAAAAAAAATTCTGGGTACGGCCATGTTCAGAGCCATGAATTAAAACATTCAGCGTGCTAGCAAACACTTTTCGATTTTTTTCTTTAATAAACTTTCCAATTTTATAATGCCACTTTTACCCAGGGGCGTCACGAAGGGGGGGAGAGGGTGGACGCCAACCCACAATGTTCTCAGTCAGTCAGAAAAAAAATTTGAGTCGATAAAATAGTAGTGCAAAGTACCGCTATTTTGCTGGTTAATTTTTCTTATTAGTTAAATGAGCTGATGGAAATAAATGAAAAAAAAATCCATGAAAAAATCCATGAAAATCCAAAGATATTAAAGAAAGAATAAAGCACTGAGTTTTTTCACATTCGGAATTTTTTTTGACTTCTTAATAAAGGAAATATCATTAATTGCCCACGACTCCCAAGTCATGATCATGAGGCTGTTGCCAGTTCCAATTGCTCCGATGTTTTTTTTTTTTTTTTTTTTTTTTTTTTTTTTTTTTTTGCACGGCCTCGATTTGCAGATTGCTACCAATCGGATTGCAGAAACTGATGACATTACAACAACCATTTTGATTACAAGAACTATTCGATATAAGGAATGTAAGAGTCCATAGAAAAATATCAAGGTTTTATCCCACATTAAAAAACCATTATTAGAACAAAGGGGCTTTGTTATGATGGCCTGCATAAGTAAGAATTCATGTTCTTTCTAAGGGGTCTCCACATTTAATTAGCCTAGTGGACTTGTGGACTTGACCTGGCCTAGACTTTGCATAAAAAGAGAGACAAAGGGGGTAGATTGACACGACGTGTAAAATCTTCATTATGGAAAGTCATGACATTTCAATTCCTCAGAGATTCTCAGATCATTAAATACCAGTGAAATAAAGCTTCCCTTCCAATACCAGGTATTTAAACACTAAATAAAATAACAACAAGTTTTTTCAACTGAAAGTAAGGAGCAACATTAAAATTTAAAACGAACAGAAATGATTGCGTATATAAGGGGGTTCGCCCCTTCGTCAATACCTCGCCCTTTACGCTAAAGTTCAAATTTTGTTCCAATTCTTTAAGAATGACCCTGAATCCCAAAGGCTGTTTAATTAGAATAAAGAGCTTTTTGAAAGTACTAAAAACCTTTAGCGTAAAGAGCAAGGTGTTGAGGAGGGGGCGAACCCCCTCATATACATAATCATTTCTCTTCGTTTTAAATTTTAATGTTGCTCATTACTTTCAGTTGAAAAAACTTTTTTTTTATTTAATTTCTGATCGTTTTAAACAATGCTGAGAAATTCGTCGCCCCCTTCATTGAAAAATTCTCTTCTCTCATGAAAAATCCCTCCATAGAAAGAACTTCCCACGTAACCCCTTCCCCCGACCCCCCCACCAGATAAATCCCCCCTGAAAACGGCTGTATACTTCCCAATAACACATTCTATATGTAAACAATGGGCAACGTTTATAACTTGCAGTCCTTCCCCGGGGACTGTGGGGGATTAAGTCATCCTCAAAGACATGGTTATTAGATTTTTCGTCTATGCTGAACAAAATGGCTATCTCAAAATTTTGATCCGGTGACTTTGGGAAAAAGAGCGTGGGAGAAGGCCTAGTTTCCCTCCAACTTTTTTTGTCACTTAAAAAGGACACTAGAATTTTTAATTTCCGTTTTAATGAGCCCTCTCGCAATATTCTAGGACCACTGGGTCGATACAATCACCTCTGAAAAAAAAAAATTAAATTAAAAATTAACACGCATCCGTAATCTTCCTTCTGGCAAGAAAAAATTCACATTTTTGCAGATAGGAGCTTTAAGCCTATACAGAGGAGTTCCCTGATACGCTGAATCTGATCCTGTGATTTTCATTAAGATTCTATGACTTTTAGAATGTTTCACGCTTTTTCAAAATGAAGACAAATTTTCTCAGGCTCGTAATTTTTGATGGGTAAGGCTAAACTTGATGAAACTTGCATATTTGAAATCAGCATAAAAATCCAATTCTTTTGATGCATCTATGGGTATCAAAATTCCGTTTTTTAGAGGTTTGGTTACAATTGAGCCGGGTCGCTCCTTACTTACAGTTCGTTACCACGAACTGTTTGATATTCAATTCATTTATTTTAAAACCTGTCTATACGGCGACTATGCAAGAACTTGTTTTCATACCATGCTGACCGACCGGTCACAAGAGTTTGCTCTAGAAACAAAATTAAGCAAAAACAAGTGTATTAAAACTACAAAAAAAAGAACAATGCTATGAGCCAAGTCGTTTCTTCTCGGATTGAGAAATTTTTGAAGTGAACAGACCGTGAGAGCTCAGCAGCAATCCATTAAACCGAGCCGTATTAGGGTCATCTTCTGAAGTCCTGGACAAGGCTCATTTTGTTTGAACTTGGAGAAAATTTTTGAAAAATTGGATCCAAAAATTAAATTCGAACAAAAATCCTCAGGAAAAACCTTGCTTAATGGGACACATTTCCGATTAGTTTCTGAAATCGGCTGAGAGTTGGGAATGGTCAAAAGCACCAAAAACCAAAATAGTATCTAAATATGACAAAGACATCAATTTCAGGGATGTCTGTGTCAGGTTCAAAACAGGAATAGAACCATTGGACTTTATACTAAGTTCTATGACCATTTCTGATTATAAAACTTAATCCAACGGACTTATTCAAAACAATGCATATACAGCTGCTGCAGAAATGACCAAGCATTTTCTCTCTACTCAAATTATAAAGAAAGATCTAACTTTCTTTTCTGAAAATGTGTAAATCAGTAAAAGGCTTGAAAAATAAACTTTAGTCATGAATTAAGTAAAAAGAAGTACAATCTTCTGGTTTATAAATCTTTAAACTCGCATATGATACATCAAGACCTGGAGACAAAGCTAAAGCTACTTTTTTTTAGAACTAATAATTCTCTTGTATGTTCTTATACCCCTCCCCCCCCCCCCCGATTTATCTAAAGTTTTCATTTTTCCGTTATATTTCCATAAGGAGGTAAATGAAGCTTCATAGCCTGTTCTTTTACCTGTAATTTGTGTCGACGACGTTCTACTAGGTGGTGCTTCCCGATTCATCTCGTTTGGCTCTGATTCATCACTGGTTCCTCGCGGTTCAGGTCTAAAATATACAGTAAATTTAAAATTTCAACATTGTAATAGTCAATATTTGACACATGCATAATTTTCTCTCAACACCTTTTAATTTCTCTCTGTTTTATTTTTATTTATTTTTTTTTACTGCTAAAAAAGTTCATAAGAGTCTATACAAGTCGACCCTTTTACTTTCTCTCACTTTTTTAAAGACTAAAAAATTGGCCAAAAACATTAAATGAATGAAGGGAAATGGCTGATGGGAGAATGTCTGTTTTCTAATACTAAGAGTAAAATAGAAATAATTGTGATAGAATTTTAAATTTATTTTCCAGGGCGAGGGGGTAAGACGCGGGACCCTCTTGTAAGCCCTTTTGTATCTTATCCCTCGATTTTATTAACCATTAAATATTTTATTAAATGGGAACAGCAAACCCTGATAAAAACATGCTAAACCTGACACACACAAGACAATCATTAAAACCCTTTCAAAGGGAGTTTTTTTCGAAAAGGAGGAGCAATGTAAATCAGGAGGATCAATCAGTATGATTGAACACACAACTTGGTAATCATCTCATGAGCAAGACAGCGACGAAATGGAATTTGATATAAAAAAAAAACTCAAGAGTGACGTCATGATTTGGCTGTGGATAAGTGACTAGGACTGTCATGGTTGGCTAAACTATGACAACAACAACAAATTGAAATTCAGAACTAGATACACGACAAAGCGATGTCACGAATGCGATGGATTATATTTTGCAGCTTAATGATTACACCACGAGAGAAAACCGAGAAGTTCCAGTGTCAAGTCAACTTAACTCCATGAGATAAATAACAAAACAAAATTTTATAAAATAGATGACTGCTTTACAATGTTCAGAACATATACGAGCGTTTAGGTAACAGACAGAAAGTCTTGTTCTGGATTACTACTATTACTAACAACTCAATGCAACATCAAGCCGCCTGAAACCAGCACAGCTACACACGCTTCTTCTCCATCCCAATCTAATCAATGCATCCCTCTTTACAACCTCCCGTAAAGTTCCAACTTCCCCAAAATCTTTCTTTGCGACCTCCTACTACCTCATTCTGGGAGGACCTGTTTTTCTTTTGGCCCTAGATGGTTGGCTGACAAGGATGATCTTTGGCAATCTGCCATCCTTCATCCACGGAACGTGTCCAAGCCGTATTAACGTTTCTCTCATAATAGGGATAGACAGTGAGGTTGAACCACATTTTCGTACAGCTTACTGTTTGAAATACGGTCAGCCAGTCGGGAATCCAAAACATTCCATAGGCAAAACATTTTCTGGAAAACATCTAGCAAATCTTTCTCCATTTTTCGGAGCGCCAACGCTTCAGAGCCATACTTAAATTCTGCAATCACTGTAGCTTCTAATATTCTAATCTTGATTCGCAGACTTAACTTTTTATTCTTCCAAATTTTTTTCAACTGTAAAAAAACACCCAGGACCTTGGCTATTCTACTTTTAACATCTTGACTGCACCCACTGTCTCTTCTAATAACACTAACTAGGTAAGTGAAGCTGACCACTTGATTGATCTTCTCGTAGCCTAACATCACCTCTTCACCTTTACAGCTTAGTCTTCTTAACATTAATTTTCAAACCTATTCTTGCCCCCTGAACTCGCAATATTTCTGACAGTTCATTCATTTTGCTAACATTTTCAACAATCCATGTGAGTTACTCAGTTGTACATTTATTTCTGCTTTTTTAGTTTCAGGATTCGACAATAGTAACTAATGTAGTTTGGGTTTTAATGTATTTGGATTACTCCCTCGATATGACAGGATTAATCCCATCGTATGTTTTGTTACCTTGATTTTAAGTTTCCAGCATTCTACTCTGTTCAACTCCTTATAACACCACACATTTTTTAGTCTCTCGTTACTTCGATAATTTTGTTTTTCTTTACTGACAACTCCTTATTGAGTAAACGCATGGAATATCTGCAGCAGTTATCTAATGTGAGTTACACTGGCCACAAGACCATTTTCTTGGTTCTTCTCATTATGTTTCCTTTAGAATTTTGTAATGGGAGGGATCACCGGCTGTTTAGTTACCTAAAAGTCTATGTCACTTCCTTCCAGCCGTTTCTACCTTTGGCTTCGGAGTTCCCTACGAAGTGGATATACTTTATGAAATAAAAGAGTTGCCCTGAGATATAGCCAAGCAGCCAGTCCGTCCATAGAAAAATCACAAATTAAGACGCTAAAAGTAAAAAAAAAAAAACAATAACTAATACTTAGGCTTATAAATATGTTTTATTGAAATTTCCGACTCATTTCACTTGGAAAAATACTCTGTTCTGCCCTTTCAAAAACTGGATTTGTGGATATGTGTTTGAAATGCATAATTCTATTTTAAGACCAAAGACAATGCATAGATACAAATCCTTGGATTTTTTTTCGCTAACAGCACGTTTTCCTACGCTAACAGTATATTTTCCTACGATATAGTATATTGACTGTCAGCCAATTGTTACGAATGGGTGCATGATCTGTCTAAGGATTGGATCAGACTTCTTCCACCAGATTAAAATTTCATTCGCCAAATCCAGAACTAAAATTTCATCCGCAATACGGATTTTATAAGTTGAAATTTCCCCACAACAAACTATTCAAGATTCCTTTCACAAATACTTCTAGAGAAGGAAGGCATAAATATTGGAAGAGATCAGAAGTTTCGTAGCCAGTGAAAGTTCCCTGGACCAATCAAAGACATAGGTGCATGTGGCTCTTTTCGATAAGATTCAAATCAGAATAGAATGTACTATCCCTTAACAAACATTTTCAGAATTGCTAACATATCTGAAATTCTCAATTATTGTCTCATTGAAGGGACATCTGAATCAATAAACTGAAGACACATTTTTCATTGAACTACTGGGATAAGAAAATCAATCTCAATTCAGTCCGTTTCTTATGAAATACCTAAGAATGTTGAAAGAGCGTAGATTTAAAAGAGAGAACTTTTACTATTTTATAAAACTCGGATAAGAAGAAAAAGTATTTGGTTGATAAAAATATTTTAGTTTCGTAGGTGCAGCAAGGTACTACCTCTATATTCTTCTGAGAGCTATCACGCCGCTACCAACGATATAAGGACGATGGTCATGGCTTATCTTATCAAGCAATATTGTCTCAGAGTAACAACTGCCTGTTATTCGAACTAACCACCAATACCGCCAACAATTTCTAGTTAGCACGAGTCGAGTCACACAATCAGTGACTAATAATGACGGGAATAATACTTCAAACGCTTTTTTTTTTAGCAAATTTACTTTTATTAGAGGGGGCTTTATTAATCATTCTCGAGCCGACCGTAATTCCC
The DNA here is from genome assembly GCF_049724085.1 of Artemia sp. Qi Xiang Cuo. Classification (NCBI taxonomy): domain Eukaryota; kingdom Metazoa; phylum Arthropoda; class Branchiopoda; order Anostraca; family Artemiidae; genus Artemia; species Artemia sp. Qi Xiang Cuo. The sequence goes on along the minus strand of NC_142811.1, from coordinate 41,219,910 downwards.
ATTCATAATGAAGTGTAATATCTTAGAAATATACTTTTAATTTTGAAATCTTATTAATCTACATTTATATTACTTTTTATTATATGTCTAAGAAGTATTTAACTATCATTTTTAAGAGTTGTTACTGGTTAAAAATTGGTACCAATAATCACAGTCAAACATCCAGAAACAGCTAGATAAATTTAACTTTCTGATGAAACTTTGGTTACATTCGAATAGATTACCCTTTCATTTAGGAACTCTCCACCTTCTAATGACTTCAAACATCAATAGGTAGTCCCATGGTCCCTCAAACGACTGTCGAGATGATCAGCATTACCTCTGTTATTAAAAACAAGTATATCTTTTAAATATGTACATAGAAAACTAGTACTAGCACTGAAAGACAAAGTCATACTGTCCTAGCACTGGGTCTTGGTTCCCAAACTTCCCATATCCCCTAAATGCATGAAAATTCGTGGCTGAGAGCCCCTAAATCTTTAAATCATTTCTTAGACCGCACTGCCTTACAATTCAAAGAACTTAACAAATGAAAATATAGTGAGAAAACGGGTATAATATTTAAACAAAGCAGTGGAAAAAAAAACAATAAACTATAAATAATAAAAATCCGAATATTTCGCCTCCACGTCCGGGAGCCTTTATCAATGAAAAAAAAAATGTAAAAAGAAAAAAAAAAATAAAAAAAGGTTCCCGGACGTGGAGTCGAAATATCCGGATTTTTATAAGTTTGTTTTTTTGTTCCACTGCTTTCCTTAAATATTATACGTGTTTTCTCCCTATATTTTCGTTTGTTTAAACCCTACATCTTTCTTACATTCTTTCAGATTTGTCAAGGCATGGTAAAACTTTCTCCGCTTAAAAGAAAAAGAAAAATGAAAAAGAGGGTCCAGAAAACAACTGGGAAGAAAATCAATTTTTATTACGATCTCCCTTTTCCAATATTTAAGAATGTCGAAAGAATATTTACATTACGTCATGATTTTGCAAGAGTCTTACAAAAGTAAGACAGATATTCGATTGTAAATTCCATTGAACTGTTTTCATTATACGCAGTGGTTCTAAAACACTGCCATTCAACACAAGATAGGCAATATAATTTTTTAGAGCCTAAAAGCCCAAGCAAGTACGGAAAAATACCATGGCGCCATCTATCTAGTGTGGAAAACAAACAACATTTTGTCAAAATGAGATCTGTTCAATATAACATATTTCTGTCGTCCAAAATCAAAAGATATTTCCAAAAAAAACTAATTTGGGAGTATATATACCATTCAGTTATCAGCCCTGTTATATCGAGAGGTAGCGTCTACGAAATAGCTAGATGTATATTTTTTGATTGTTAGAAGCAGCGCATTTTACATCAAATTCCCTACAACCTTGCATCTTTCAACAATAATTTTTCGGAACTTGCTGTTTGTACTTAATACGTTTTGATTCTGCATACCATGTGGCTCCAAAGTTTATGTACGGTTGCGCTGCTGAGTCTAATTCTTCCTAGCTACCGCACTTCATGCACTAGTGCGTAGCTGTGCTGGCCTTAGGCGGCTTGGTGCTGCGGTTAGATATCTACTTGTTTCTAACCCGTCAAACAATACAAAAATTACACAGAGAGGGTGTACAAAATATAACAGAAAATAAGGGGATTAAAGGAAAAACTGTTAGATACAAACAACTGTACGGTACAACCAACTTACAACATCAGTGTATAAGAAGGGGATGCCATGCAGGAAAACTGGTTTTGTTGTAATGTTTCAAAATACGTTTTGACAGAGCTATTGCTGGGTCGGTTTTTTTTTATATTTGCGGATGAATGACGAATTTCGGGTCCAAGGGGGATAAATGAAGTAAATATTTTTCAAATTTGAAATATAACAAACGGAGTTTACGTGTATCTGTTTGTGTGAAAATCTTCCAAAATGTTGTTGAGTATATATGATGTGGTAGTGCTGTTGAATTATACAGTTTAGCAAGGATTATTCGGTTGAAACGTTTTTTATTTCGGACAACTGGGGCATAAGAGGCACCACACTCTTGTTCAAGGTGGGATATCAGCAGCAAACGGGTTTGCTTTAGTGATGGCCCAATTGGAAGACCAAGGTAAACAAGTAGTTCAACTGGCTTGACTAAAGAACGCCCCAGCTGGATGGACGGAATGGGACCCGAGTTATTCCAATTAAGTAGAAGAACCTTGGATTTTTGGAGGTAAATTCTAAATCCAGTATATATTATTCACTCTCATGTATGCTGAAGTTTTCCTCAATACGCTTTATCGGCCTGCTAAGATTTAAAACATTCTCTGGATATCAGACGAGTGTCAAATATGTTGCTGCCTCAATGCATGAGGATATGCATTTTGATTGAGCGTCTAAGACGTCGGTGTTCAACAGAGTAGACGAAGTGATAGCAACTTGACGCGTGCCTTTATAAACAGAAACAAACTATCCAGGTCATTCGGTATACTACTAGAACAAGTAAGTTTGATTTGTGAAGCACGTATTCAGATTAGATGAATTGGAAAACGGTAACCGAAGTGGATTGGTAATTTTAATGCGCACTTTATTAAGCCGCGAATATAAGTTTCTCAATGTGGGAATAACAGAATGATATATATATATATATATATATATATATATATATATATATATATATATATATATATATATATATATATATATATATATATATATATATATATATATATATATATATATATATATATATATATATATATATATATATATATATATATATATATAAAATGGCATAGAAAACAGTTTGCTAGACATGTGTTCTACTTGAAAAAAAAGAAAGAATGTAAACATTCCACATGTTTCCATCGTCCCAATTGTTACTAACCAGCTCGTGGAGACAATTTTATATTAAATAGTAAAAATTTGTCACAAACTATTGCAAATAGTGCCAATTGGGCAGGAAAAAACTAAAAGTGGGAACTTCAAATGTTTAACCCTAGAATACTAACGGTGGGTAAAATTTACCCCTGCGTCTTTTTTTCTTAACCTTTACCCCATCTTTTTTCTTAACCTGAGGGCTATAGAAAGGAGGTAGGATTTATTGTATTTTGCTTTTTGACCATAAGGGAGCTAGTTGGTCAGTTATTCTTGTAACACACATCAACGGAGACAAAGATACAGGACGTGAATGGGTACATTTTACCCATCTTTAGTATTTGTGAAAATTTTTGGCTTTCAGTTAGTAATTCAATTTCTCAATATCTGGGGCTGACTTAAACATTCAAAAAAATTTTTATTTCTTTTAAGATTTCTTTACTCATCTATATCCATAAATGTTAACTTTATGTTTAATATAATCGTTTATTATAATCTATTGCGAACCTACCTCTGCTTTTAACTGCTTTGTAATATACAATAGGAGATGAAATATTACATAATTCGCAATTGTGTATACAGCCTAGAATAGCAATGGCTCCTTCCTCTAGCAGAGAGTTTAGTAATGTCATTCAAGGGTTAGTATTTTTGTATCCGGACCATTCTTTCCTGATACACATTGCCTACTATAATCACTCGAAATATTTCATTCATAAAGTCATGACATACTTACACTTTAAAACAGGGATCCCGACTGGCTAGTGTCACTTTCACACTAATTCTAATCATTGAATTGTCCTGCCGATGCTTGGAATCATAGCCTTCTAAAAGGGAACGCTTGATCTTCAAATCACCACCAGCAAATTCAGCGAGGTTTAAATCGACGAACCCTAGTTTTTGGTATGCCTTGCCTCCTTTTTCCTCCTAAAAGTAATAAATAATGTTGAATAAATTTAATGGGACAATGTGCAATTTATTTTTAAGAACCAAAATATAGAAGTTCAACAGGTCAAGCCAATCTATGCGATCACTATAATAATAATAATACAACAATAGAAAAAAAAACCCAGCATAACCTATCGAGTCATCGATGCAAAGGTCCAATGCTCAGGGGAATGGATTAAGCAGATTTCACCTGAAGGGGGGGGGAGAGAATAGTATAAATGAGAATTCCAATTTTTCTGGGAGAGAGATACTTCGGAAAAATTTAAGGGAGAATTTTCCAGCCCCTTCTTCTATCCCCATTTACACACTGTATATATATATATATATATATATATATATATATATATATATATATATATATATATATATATATATATATATATATATATATATATATATATATAATATATATATATATATATATATATATATATATATATATATATATATATATGTATGTATATATATATATATATATATATATATATATATATATATATATATATATATATATATATATATATATATATATCTTAGTGATAATAATCTATTTTACAACCTGTACATGATGAGAGGACATCCTGACATCATTTTCACCTGGAATCACCGCTGTGGCGATACATGATATTAGATCGAAATTCCATAAAATTATTTGAAAAAATAGTGACAAAACTTAAAAACACGTGCCCCAATATTTGAGCAATTTGCGTAAATAAACCTATTTATATTCTGGTCGTGCACAATTTCTCATTTTAAGAATTTAACTTTGGAGAAAATATTGAAAGCATAAATGTTAAAATTGAGCTTTGCAGAAAATATCCAGTTCATTTAGTGCTAGTTCATTAAGACCGTTCTACGACGACTACTTTTAGCATGAAAGTTTCTGTAACATCAATCTCTACAACGACTAGTCTAACTAGCACTATTTCTAAATCGGCTATTCCTGCAACCGCGTTTACCGTTTACCACGTTTTTACTTTACCTGACTACTTTCACAACAACTAAAGAAGCCAGTTAACATTAACTATGAGTATTAGAATAAAGAAACCAACATCACTACTCTACAACAGGTCAAGTTCAACAGGTCAAGCCAATCTATGCGATCACTATAATAATAATAATACAACAATAGAAAAAAAAACCCAGCATAACCTATCGAGTCATCGATGCAAAGGTCCAATGCTCAGGGGAATGGATTAAGCAGATTTCACCTGAAGGGGGGGGGGTACAAAGTATACAAAGTAAAATGCATACTTTGAAGTACAAAGTATGCACTTTGTACTTAAAAACGAGCATTCATCAATTAAAAGCACATTTTCTCATCAAAAAGTTCAGGACGATATTAAGACTCCAAACGAGCATAATAAATGGCACCCTAGTCTTTGGGAGTTTGAATAGGGGCAGAATCATCCATTTATTTGTGGGTATTTCTATTTGTTCTATAAGTGTGAGGTTTTACTTCTTCATTCATTGTTTTTCTGTGGGTTTTCAGCTCGTTTCCAATTTTGAGTTCTCCCTTTCATTTGCGTGAAAAAACTGTGTTAAAAAAGGGGGTAGCACATCAACAGAAAGCCATTTATTAGCAGTAGCGTAGTTTCGGGGGGGGGGGGTAACCCCCCCCTCAGTAATTTGAAGAAAATATTATTAAATAGCCCATGCCCCTTAACTCTCCGGATAAAGACCCCTCTTGCCCCTCCCCCCCCAATAAAAATGCTGGAGCTACGCCCTCTTCATCAGAAAGGCCATAAGTTACACAAGTTGCAGTTGGCTGTGTTATGCAAATCTAGAAAAGGCAAAATACAAATAGTGCTTTTTTATATCGATTTTTCCTTTACTTTTCGAAGGTGCTCTCCCCTAACTTTCCTAAATTCGTGCATAGAGATTTGCTAGCGGACTAATTTTCATCAAAAATCATGAAAGACTACCAAGAAAGGATACTTAAGCTGCCCTCCCCCCCCCCTCCGAGAAACATCCCGAATGCTATTTAGCTACTCTCAGTTTGGCTATGATGTTATCATTGTGATAAATAACCTTCTTTTTTGAATTCACCCAAGTACCACAATACTCCTTGTGGCGTTATTGCTTCAAGCTTTCTACTTTTAATATCAACAGAGACACTATACAGCTTGCGGCGCTCGGGTTTCTAAGTTTTAAAACATTAAAAAAGAAAAGTTCTTCTGATAGAAGTAAATAGTAAAATTAAAACTTGAACTTTTGAAATTATTACGGCTCATGTTGCAGCTATTGCTTCAACCATGCCCAGAGCGATTTTCAATATACTAAACAATAGGTCTAATCAATTTCTTCTTCTTTATTCATTAGTGAGACCAGTAAATTAGTGAAACTAATTAGACTAAAAACAAAAAGTTTACAAAATCTATCCCACAGTTGATAAGCAAATCGATTTTAGCTTTTAAACCATGACTCATGGCCAAACAAAATAAGCAAAAAACAACACCTTATCTTTTATCAATTATGTAAGTGTATATATATTATGTAAGCCTTTTGTACAGTTTGGGACGCCAGATTCCCCTCACAGGCATCTTTTGAAAAGAAAAGTCATTCACAGTTGTGACAGACAAGGCACATACGCTGGGATTTATTCCAGGGGTCAGGTATGGGATGAGTTTGAAAAATGAATCAAGTAGACAAACTGCATTAAAAACTTAAGAAATTATTGAGCTAACCATGAAAGCCTCGAATTGTAAGAGTAGGCTTCGGGCCTAAGCACCTTCCTTGTGTATGCCAGGACCAGATTTAATTCTACTTTTCATAGAAATTACGCAATCCTTCGAAAGCTCATAATCTTATTATTCAATTTGGCTGGGATTATTATAATGAAGGGGGCGTGTATCTTCTAAACGTTTTCTGCCCCCTACTCTGATCAGCTTGTCATTCTTACAACCTGCCCACTTGTATTAATGAAAGTAAAGTTCGCATGCACCGCTCTTGCCAATAATATCTTCATCATTAATAATACGTACAAAAATAACATCGGTTTTTGACACGAACACCCACGTGATGAAAATTAATAAAAGATTTTGGCAAAAATATCAAGGACATTTTGTGGCAAAATCAAACGTCAAAACTGCTCACCTTTCTGACCGACACACGACATATGCAAGGCTCCAGCATTCCTGTAGACACAGAGGCATACATCTTGCATGGAAATGTAAAGGATGCTTGCCATCTTGCGACGTGGTCGAACACCTCCTCCCTTAAAGAAATATGATGTGATATTACTAAATTGGAAAGGGAAATTATGCCACTGCTTTAGTAAATATGCCTGGACAGGATATGATCATCAAAGATCAAGAACACGAAAAGACTTAAAAATATATAGCTGAGACGGAGAGGTGTATGATACTACAAAGAGCAGTCCACAGGGGCCCCGGGAATTTTAATAATAGCAACCTTAATTTCTTTTATACACCCCCTTTTTTACGAATAACTCCTTTTATACAAATTCCCTTCTCAAACAGCGGCACGAATTGGGGGGATTTTAAAAATACCTTTTTATTTATTTTCATTGAAAACTACTCTTTTTGGCACTTTCATTGAAAACAAAGACAGAATTCCCCCCATAGACTTTGAGGAATATGCTCTCACCCGCCACTAGCATTTTCAGGAATTTGCGCCACTATTCTAAAATGCCGGCTATATGTATCTATACTTAACAAAATATGACATTTTTGGACGAAAAGTCACTAAAAATCATAAAAAAAAGTTTCTAAGAGTTTTCCCAACATAATTTCTTTTTATCTGGCATGAATTGATCATTATAGTTTTTAATTTTCACAAGATTTTGTAGCTGTGCAGAGAAGCATTGGCCATATTTAACTTGTTGTTAAATTTCCTTTCAATCCATCCTTATGATCACTTGTCAACCCATTCGGACAGGACCTGCTTCTCATTTGGCCCCAGATAGATTGTCAAAACACATAATCTTTGTCATTCTCTTATCCCTTATCCATAAAACGAGTCCTAGCCATCTCAACTTTTCTTTCATTATAACCATAGAAAGCGGGATCGAACCATATTTTTCTTACAGCTGGTTGATTGAAATAACCTTACTCGAACGGGTGCTTAAGATTATCCTTGGACAATTCCTTTGGAAAGCATTTATCAAATCTTTCTCTGGCTTTTAAAGAGCCCCTGTTTCGTCACTATAGCGTCCCGTATTCTAATCTTAGTTCGCAGTCTTATCTTCCCATTCTTTTAAAACTGTAAAACATACACCTCGGGCCTTGGCTATTCTACTTTTTATATCTTCACTGGATCCACTATCTTTACTAATTATACTACCCAGGTAAGTGAAGCTATCCCCTTGATCAACCTTCTCGTTACCCATCACCACTTCTTTGCGTTCATGTGTTCCTAGTCGTCCCAGCATTAACCTTTAAGTCTCTTTTTGCAGCCTTGTCTCTCTTAAACTCCAAAAATACATTCATTTTAAAATACATCATTTTAATCTAAGACACCCAAATCATCTGCATAATCTAAGGCAAGGAAGTTCTACCTTCCCATTTGATCCCGTACTCTCCAATAGCCTTTGTTGAGTTCCTTAGGACAAGGTACATCAAAATAATACATAAAAAAGGAAATAGGACACAACCATGTTTAACTCCTGATTAACACCAAACCAACTTACTAACTTCCCTTCATACCTTAACGGCAGCAATAATGTTTTCGTACATAGCACTAACCATTTTAATGCGCTTATCTTGCATACTACTACTACTACTACTACTACTAACAACTCATTGCAGCACCAAGCCGCCTGAAGCCAACACAGCTACGCACACTCCTCCTCCATCCCAATCTATTCAAAGCCTTCCTCTTTACACTCTCCCACGAAGTTCTCATTTCCCTTCAATCTTTCTTTATGACATCCTCCCACCCCATAAGAGGACGACCTGCTCTCCGCTTAGCCCTAGACGGTTGGCAGAAAAGAACAATCTTCGGCAACCTGTCATACTTCATCAACACAACCTGCCCTCGCCACCTCAACCTTTCTTTCATTATAGCCCTAGAGAGCGGTATTGAACCACATTATTCGGACAGCCTATTAATTGAAATACGGTCAGTCAGCCGGGTACCCAGAACAATCCTTAAGCGATTGTTCTGGGCTCCAGTTGAATATCCAGGGTCTTTGTTCTTCAATTGACCATCTAAAACAGATTGTTTCGGATGGGCTACCTGACGTTGTTGGTTTATGCGAGACTTTTTTAGATTCTAAATATGATATGCTTTTGGATTTGCAAGGTTATAAAATGGAACGACTGAATCGACAAAAGATCGCCAAGGGTGGTCTTGCTTTGTATATTTCTAATAATCTCCCATATTCTCTTAGAATGGATTTATCCAGAATATCGAAGGTGTCTTTGAGTCACTTTTTTTAGATATTAAATGTGAAGGTAAGGATTTAATTTTTAGTATTATTTATTAATCTCCTAGTGGCTCTATTCCACTGTTTCTACACACTCTTAATGATCTACTGGATACCATCCTAAAACAGTCGACTGAATTAATTATTATGGGAGATTTTAATATAAACTTGATAGATATAAAGTCTTCTGTATCTTTGGATTTTCTGTCGTCCATGCTTGCCGCAGGTACTTTACCTTCTGTATGTATCCCATCTCGCATAACAGAGACTACGTCATCTCTGATTGACAATATTTTCTGTACGGCCACCTTGATCCAAAATAATGTTTTAGTGAGCGACATTTCCGATCATTTCCCTGTTTACTCTAGATACTGTTTTGATAAACAGACTATTGAGAGGACTTGCGAGTCTCGTAAGAGGCCGTTTAGGTTTGGTGAAGTGGATTTGATACTTCTTTTGTAAAGATTGTCAGAAATTTCTTGGGGTGATTTTGAGAGTGATTCTGATTTTGGTAATGTAGTTTATAATTCTTATGAGTCTATTATAGACGTTGCTCTTGATATGTGTTTTATTTCACTTTCTAATTGAAAGTCTAAGAAGGCTTTTCATCTAGATACTTGGATGACCCCTGGTCTGCTTTAGAATTGTAGGAAAAAAAATAATTTCTGGATGGTCTTTGAATCTGCTAGTCCCTCAATGAAAGCAATTCGATTTCAACAATTTAAAATTTATAGGAATATTTTGCATTTTGTGTGTCGAAAGGCCAAGTCCCAGTATTATTTTAATTGTTTTTCAGATTGTGGTTAAGATATACGAAAAACATGGCAGGTTATAAATTCTGTGATTAGGCCCTTTTTTCAGTCTCCATCAACCCCTTCTTTTTTGGATCTCGATGGCAAAATCATCGAAGGTGAACTGAATGTTCAAGATGCATTTACTTCATATTTTGCGAATATTGGTAAAAGGACCGCTTCGGCTGTTGGTTATTCTCCTTCATGATCCAACTTCAGGTATTATATTGGGCCACCTTGTATGAAGTCAATGTTTTTGGAACCAGCGACGGAGAAAGAAATAGCTAAAGTTGTAATGGGATTGAAAAATTGTTCGTCTTCTGGCCCTGATAATATTCCTACTAAAGTAATTAAGTTCATACTTCCTTCCATTATTTATCCCTTAACAAAACTTATTAACGTCTCCTTTCAGCATGGTATTTTCCCGAGTAGTCTCAAGCGTGCTCGAGTCATCATATTATATAAGGGGGGACACGAAAGGATCCAGCCAACTATCGGCCAATTTCTTTGTTGTCTGTGTTTAGCAAAATATTTGAGAAGGCGATGCTTTCTCGTCTTCATAATTTTCTTACTTCTAAAGATTTTTTCACGATTTTCAATTTGGTTTTCGAGCAAGTCATTCGACTGAGCATGCTTGTGCAGTTTTACTGAATTATCTTCATTCTGCCATAGATTCCCATTTGATTCCTGCTGCTTTGTTTCTGGATGTTCGTAAAGCCTTTGATTCTTTAACTCACAGTGTTCTTCTATTTAAACTTTCTCATTTTGGTGTAAGAGGTAGTGCGTTTGATTGGTTCAAGTCTTTCTTGTCTGGTAGAATAATTTCTGTTGATCCACTTTTTCGCTCACCATCTAGTGTTGACCAGGGGGTCCCTCAAGGGTCAGTTTTAGGGCCGGCACTGTTTTTAATTTATATAAATGACCTAATTTTTGCAGTTAGAAATAAAAATTCTCTTTATTGCTGTCGTCTATGTCATCCAACAGTCTCCCTTACCAACAACTATAGTTTGCATGACTCGGATTCTCTTGTTACTTTTGCCGATGATACCACCCTTATTACTTCTGGGAGAACAGAGGATGAGGTTCGTACAAAGTTAGTGAACCTCTTCGAGAGAGTTTTAATTTGGTTTGATGCTAACTCTCTTGCCTTAAATGTTTCTAAAACTAGTTTTTTAGTTTTTTCTCGTATATCTCAGGCTTGTCCTCAATTATCTGAAATTCATATATCCAAAGGCTTTATTAGTAGACAAAAGGATGGCCATGTCCGTTTCCTAGGCATCCTCCTAGATGAAAATTTATCTTTTAAACACCATATTGATTTGATTAAAATGAAGGTATGCAGAAACCTTGGTATTCTAAGAAAACTAAAACATATCTTTCCAGGGCCAATTCTAAGAATCCTATTTCATAGCTTAATTCATTCTTATGTTTCCTATTGTTCAGTCATATGGATGTCTTCTTTCCCTTCTTTTCTCAAACCACTTTCGAATACTTACGATAAAGCTATAAATCTTATCCAGGATGTAAATCGTTCGGCAACTAAACCGTCACTTGATTTTAAAAAACTTTATATTCTTTCCTGTGCGTCTTTCGCTTTTCTTCGGCTCCATGGTGATATTCCTAGGTCCCTTAGATTTACGTCTTCTTTTGTATCTGATCGGTCAAATTATCAACTCCGTAGTTCTCTAAATATCCAAATTCCCCATACACAAACAAAAAGATACGATTTTAATCCTCTTGTTGCGTGTCATTTGATATGGAACACCCTTCCCGATTCGGCTCGAGAATGCCACTCGTTTGGCACCTTCAAAAGACTAGTAAAAAAATATTTGTTTTCATGTGATTAATTTTCTTTACTTTTGCCTGCTGCCAAAAGTTTTATTTCATTTAATTTTTTTTTTTATTATTTTTTTTATATATATATATAGATGTTGTGATTCACTGTAATTTGATAAAGCTTACTTAGTGAACTCTCCTTTTTTTTTTTTTTTTTTATTTTTTTTTTTTTTTTTTTTTTTTTTTATTAAGCAAATGCTTTAAATGTTAAAATTTAAAATGCTTATGTTTATATGTTTAAATATTAACGTTATGTTTATATTGTTTAAATCTTAAGCGTTTAAATGTTTAATGTTTATTTGATCTTTTCATAATCCCCCTCCTACAGGCCATGGAGCCTTTGTGGGGATTTGTAGATTGTTATGTAATTATTTTACTGGTATATGGAAAATCAATCAATCTATCTATCTATCTATTTCTCTGGAAAACATCTAGCAAAACTTTATCGCTTTTCGAAGCGCCCATGCTTCAGAGCCATGTTTGACTACTGTCATCACTGTAGCTTCCAATATTCTAATCTTGGTTTGCAGACCTATCTTCCTACTCTTCCAAACTTTTTTTTAACTGTGAAAAAGCACCCTGAGCCTTGGCTATTCTACTTTTAACATCTTCACTGCTCCCACCGTCTTTACTAATAATACTATCAAGGTAAGTGAAGCTGTCCACCTGATCAATCTTTTCATTACCCAACGTCACCTTTTCATCTCCACTTATTCCTAGCCTTAGTGACTTAGTCTTCTTAACATTAATTTTCAAACCTAAACTACCAAGGTAAGTGAAGCTGCCCACCTGATCAATCTTTTCATAACCCAACGTCACCTTTTCACTTATTCCTAGCCTTAGTGACTTAAGTCTTCTTAACATGAATTTTCAAACCTATACTAACAAGGTAAGTAAAGCTGCCCACCTGATCAATCTTTTCGTTACCCAATGTCACCTTTTCACCTTCACTTATTCCTAGCCTTAGTGACTTAGTATCCTTAACATTAATTTTCAAACCTATTCTAGCACCCTGAACTCACAAAACCTCTAAAAGTTTATTCATTTTGCTCACACTTTCATCTAGGATACTTAAATCATCAGCATAATCTAAGTCCAGGAAACTTTTTCCTCCCCATTTGATTCCGTGGTCTCCCATTGCCTTTCCTGTGCTCCTTATGGTATCTTGCATACCACACAAAATATGACCTTCACTAAAGCTATTCGTACCCAATCCCCAAAACCAGTGTTACGACCCAGACCATTCAGATGTTTGGATTACCATAAAATGCTAAACACTATTTTAGGCTTGCCGCAAAAGGCTATGTTTTTTTTTTATTAATATTACTTAATCATGCGATCAGATACATTTTACTAGCAAGCACTAAAAATTAATCTTTCCTCAATGAACTTTCCTTGTATTATTTGTTATAAACTGTGAAATTCTATCCTAGAAATTCTGCAATTTTTAGTAATAGAAAGAAAAGAAAAAACTAATAGAAACCCATCAAATGGTGGTACTGATCTTGCCAAGGCTCAATTCAGTAACATCAATAACCTATGAACAGATATGCTTCTAATGAATTTTTGCTTTCAGGAACCGAAAAAAGTAGAAAATTTGGTTACTTTGTTCATATTGTGTGGCTATTATAGAAGATAATTGCTGTTGTATCTATATTAATGAAAATAACATTTTATGGGGAATTTTTTTGGGGAGGGGGGATAAAATCGAGGGGGAGATAAAGGAAAAAACGATTTCATTTAACGATTTGAATAAGATGTACTCGGAAACTAAAGAAAATTAATATTTCGGAAGGGCTGGCCCCAAAGTCCCCCCTGCGTAAGTTCCTGCTTTAGAAAGAATCCAAATGCACAAACAACACATTTAACGTTAGAAAACTATATCGCGTTTGTTATAATAGATGGAAAACTGTGCATAAAAGATATTGCTTCTAACTAAAAATCGGAGTTTAACTGAAAAAAAAGGCTACAAAACAGTAGTAAAACTACAATGTAGACCATGGAGTTCAAAGCATATTAACCCTTTCTTCCTCATAGGGGAGCAGGGTTTATTACTCAAAATTGCTTTCGAGGTCTTATATGTTTTTTCTATCACAATCAATTTTGACATAGACTACCAGAAGACCGAACTTCGCTCGGTGAAGCGAATTTTAGACATAATCCATGTCTGACGTGTTCCCCCTACCGTTAGAAATCCTCCCACAGAAATGCAATCCCCCCATACTCTAATTCACAGGAAGAAAACCTTTTCTATGTTTTTTCTAGATTTGGTTGAAATGACATTCATTTTATTTTTTTGGCCTAGTTTGCCCCCGAACTATGTAAAGGAAAAACAAACTTACTTCACTAAAAATCCTGTCCGAGATAACATTGTTAGTTGAATATTTTGTTAAAATAAGGTGGATAATTAACCAAACAATCCCAAAAGTACTATGCACAATGAACTCATGTCGAAAGCTTTAGGAATAGAAATTACATGATCGATATTCAGGAACCCTAGTTCAAATGCAAAACTTCAATTTGACAGTTTTTCTGGTATTATGATCTCTTAATTTCATTTCACCAAGAATTTAAGAAAAAATATATCAAGGGCAAAGGTGGGGGGGGGGGGGTTCCCTAAGTCTTGGCCTATCTAGATCATTCTCTCAGACCGGGAAATGTTAGTATGCCAATTTACAGAAAGAAATATATATTTACAATTATTTCTCGTTAAAAGATATAAGATTGCTCTAAAACTAAACTCCATTGCAAACAAGCGACATACTTTAATAAGTGAATAAGCGACTTGTAAGTGCTTCTAAAAACAATCGCAAAACAATTTCCTAAATTGTTTTTGCTGAGAGATTTAATTTACACCGTTGGAGACCATCCTTGAACGATGAAGAGATAGACTTTAAGTTGATAGATCTGTGCCGAGGGACAAATTTTTAATTAACTTTAACTTCGGTCGCTAAATAAAAGTTCGTCACATTTTGATTTTTGCCTTTTCATATAAACTGGTTCAAGTTTGATACATATATAAAGGAGAAATAACATTTTTAAAATCTTATAGAAGAGGAGAAAAATAAAGCAATTTCTTTGTTAAATTGACAAAACTTTAGTGACATATCTGAGGAATGATAAGTGATAAGCTTGGTTCTGACTTAGTATGAAGAAAAATTGCTAAAAGCAAAACTTCGTTGTATGAATTGAAAGGCGCTTGCCAATTCTTGCCTGAGAAATTTTCAACAGGAAATGAAGAAAGTAGAAATAATTTCCTACTGATTTTCTCGCATCAAGTATAAGAAGAAAAATATCTACCAAGACTTATAAAGAACAGTTTAAATTTTGCTCTGAATACTTTAGGCTTGACCGCGAAAATATAAAATTTGCTAGTAGCCTTACCGGATAAAAACACTGAAGAAATTTATAATACCGTATGTTGGGAAAGGGAGGGAGCCAGAGCCGTTCCAGGAGTTATTGGCGCCAGGGGAAAATTAATCAAAGCGCCTCCCTCTCGACTCAAATATAAGCAAAAAAAGCCGAATCAAATTGAAAAATCTGATCAAAGTGGACAATCTCCCAGCCGCATCCCCGTCCAACTGCAGCACCCTGGGCAGCTGACCTGGTTGCCCCTCCCCCCTTTGAATGGCTTGGGGGGGGGGCTAGATTCTTGTAATCAGGATATTTACTAGAATGAGTTGCCAGTTCTTAACGAAACTTAGTGGCCAGTAAGAGTTAATGTCTCAATTTCGCCTTTTGGAGATCAGGGTCTGATCAAAATTCTGTGTGGATGGAAAGGTGGAGAGTCCCTAACTACATGTCTTCAGAAAAATAACCAGAATGGTTTGTCGGATTTCAAACAAATATAGTCAAATGCATCATGGGGTGTGATGTTTCGCCTTTTCTAAAGTCAGAGACCGATTCTGCCTCTGTTTGGAAGATGAAGGATTGCATTTCAACCAAACTCCGTGTTGAATAAGAGCTAGTCAAAAGTTTATCTTTTGGTAGCCCGGACTCGTTCTAACCTCTGAGAGGTGCGAGGAGAGTGAGCCCCGTAATTCTGGTCATAAGCACACATACAAGAAGGGGATGCCTGATCCAAGCCATCTTTGGTGGGAAGCAAGAAATAGCGCCTTACTAGTGATTTTTGCTGTCTGGACACCTAAGCATAAGGGAAGAGTTCGAAAAATTCGTGTCATCAAGAACTCCTTAAGAATGAGCTGTCAGATCTCACCCGAAAATTAGTGGAAAGCAGGGCTATGCTAGTTATCATGATACTGTATTTCTGACAAACTGTGCCTGATCCAATCTTTGTTGGCGGAGGTGTTGCTCCAATAAAACTAATCAAGATATTACCATAACGGGTTGTCATATATAAATGAAACTTATTGGAAAGGAAGAGCTAGGGTCCTAGTTCTACTTTGTTTTGAGGGGGAGGGGTCCATAGCCGATCTAACCTCTCTCTGTAATTGGTAGAGGGAGGGGGTTTTACAATCGGGACATCTTCCAGAACGGGTTGTCAGATTTCAACACATAGTGGAAAGTGAGAATTGAATTCTATGTTGGGGCACTTTGGGGTCCAAGAACGATCTGTCCTCTGTAAAAAGAGGAGATCCCTAAATTTTAGTCTTTAGGACATCTATCAGAAAAGGTGGGCTAACTTCGACAAAATCTAATGGGAGGTGACAGCCAATATCTGACATCTAAATTAGATTCGTTAGCGTATCTACCAAAAGGGTTGTTGGATCTTAACCAACCCTAGTGGGGAGTAAAATTTAATGTCCCATTTATTCCTTTTTAGAATCACGGATCGATTCGGCCTATTTCAGGGAAGAATGGTCCCTAAATTCTTGTCATAAATACACTTACCGCAAGGTACAATACACTTACACTTACCGCAAGGTACAATACAATACACTTACCGCATAAATACACTTACCGCAAGGGGCGTCATGTTTCAGCCAAATTTGGAGTGAGCTTAGAACTAAGCTTACAACTATTCCTATTCGTGGTCTGCAACAGATTTAACCTCTGTAGAAGGGGAAGCGGTATCAAACATATCTTTTTTCAGCCGAACTACTACCCAGACTGGTGAAATTTACTCAACACAATGTCGTCAACACAAATATTTACGGTATCAAGAGTCCGTTTTCAAGGAAACCTCTGTAAAGAGAGGGCTGCATTCTCGTCCTTTGCATTCAAAAGAATAGCCCTTAGAATTAGGATCAATTTTTTGTAGAAATTAGCAGGAAGGTAATTTTACTATGCTTTTAGAAGGTTTAAGTCAAATCCAATACATATTGTCGCTTGTTTTTGTTCGTCAACTGTCACCTATGGTCACAATGACTGCAACACTTCACAGAGCGTTGGCACCGGAAGTATGGCCTAGCTATTATTCGCCTGGAAAATGAGAAATGTTCTCTTCAAAGAGTGTGAGGGTTGAAATCAGGCCATAGTTCTCTCATAATAGTTCCTGATGCTCTTTTCAACCAGAGGTTTTCTAGAGCGTTTTCTGCAAGAATTCTTTTTTTACTTTGTGTTATAAGGGCAAAAAAGGATGATCCACTTCCTGACAATAAAATTGCTATAGACACGCCTTTCATTCAACAGTTTTTAAGCAATCAATACCGAATACTAGGAACAAACGCACTTCCACAATCATCAAAAGCATGCTATCTTTTGACAAAAGCATTTTCCTATTTCATTGGGGAAAAACCATACCTTTAGAACGGATCTATTTCATATCCTATGCATATCGTACGGAAAAAGAATAGTTTCATTCCAGTTCATCTCACTAGCAAAATATTTGGTATCAGCCCTCCCACTCTTAAGAGTCTTCAACCCAAATCGTTTTCTTTCTTTTTTAGCCATATCGGTTATCAATGATGGTAGAAAACGAAGTCTTTAAAGAGTATATCTAATGACGGCTCATAAGCTATACAGCTCATTAGTTTTTTGTCATCTTCTTTGGATAGAGATTATCTATGGAGAATTTTGCGGGATTATGGGTATACCCTAAAGATTGTTTCTTTTTCTTTATTCCATTATATATGACAGCTATGTATTGTGTGACTGAGGATGGGGCCGTGTACGCCAAGGATGTACCATGACCCTTTGCTGTTCACTTGCGATTACTCACTCTTCACTTACATTTAAAACGACTAATTTAATAATTCGTGCCCTGAGAGCGAATTCGTCTTATTGCTAGAAAACTCATTCTGAGAAAACCGGGATTGAACTATTGAAGGACTTGAACGCTCCTTTTCGAACGCTCCACAGTCCTACAATTTTGTCAGCTGAGTTTTTTCTCCGGCTATTAATGATAGCGAAAACAACTAAGCACGAAAGGATAATTTCGGTGGTAGGACAATTTCGCTCTCACGATAAGTACTGGCTTGCTGGTTAAGATAAAACCTAATTATGTTGCAAAGTAACAGAGGGTCGTGCAGAGTTTCCTCATAGTCCGTTCGAAAGAACAGAAGGTACTTGGGCACTATATGGGCCTTTACAAGGAAACCAGTCACGAAAAACCCGTTTTTGACGGGTTAATTCAAGACATCGCTGTACAGTAATGCAATGCTTAGCCTAGTTTTCAACGCATTTACGATATTAAAACTGTTGTTTTTTAGGGTTTAGGGGGAGAAAAGGGTACCTAGGTTAGGTTACGTATTTAATATATGCTATGCTTTACCCCCCCCCCCCATCAGATTTACAATTAGATAGCCCAAATTTGTTTATAAACTATTATATATTCATCCTATTTTATTTTATTTGATTAACATTAACCAAACTTGACTTTTTAGATACGCCTATATAATGCCCAAGTACTGAAAAGAAAAACTGAGCAAAATGGTAGTCTTCAAATTTTAGTTTCTTAAAGAATAAGATATTTTTACTTTCAGGTTCCAGATTTCGCAATTACAAAATACTACCTCTAGTACATCAAAATCTAGAAGTTAATAAATACCCATAGCGTAAACTACATTTTCCATTGCAGTGCACAAATTGGCATAAACAACCTTCAAAATTCGATAGCCTGTCTCACATCGTGAAAGATAAATCCATCACAAACATTGGCATTTTTCAAAAACCGCCTCAAAAATTGCCAATAAACCTGACAGACTATGGGTTCACTGACCAAAGTAATCAGGGCCTAATCTGTAGTGTTTGTTTTGAGACTGACTTCTTACTGGGGGCAAAACCGCAAGTTTTCCAAATGAAAATTGTGAGAAATTAGAAATATATTTCGCATACGTTTAACTTTTAATAATAGATAAAAGAAAGTGATGTAAAAAAACAACAACAACAACAACGGAAACCAGCGTAATTTGACCATAACTGCACCATGAAATTTTACTTTTTTTGTTATAACCTTCAGAATCATACGAAGCATGGAAATTATGTACTGACAGGCTATCAAATGGTCGTGTATCTAGTGTTTTTAATAAGGGGATAAAAACTAGCCTAGTGCCACGAGGTCATTTCAAGTACGTCCGAGGCATGACCAGAAATATAAGACGCTCTCATCCTAATTGCTACTAATTTTTAGGATTAATATTTTCCTGTGACCACGCAGAAATAGAATTGTTAACTAATAAAACTTTGGGAACTTGTAATAATACAGAACAAACCCAAGAAGTAAAGTTAGGTTAATCCTAATGAAATATATAAAAACCCAATGAAAATATAATACTTTAGTAACAAAATTATGTAAACTACAACAGAGAATTATCGAAAGCAGGCCGCCCAGAACGCATTATATTTAATACTTAACCTAAACTAATATAGAACTAACCTAACCAAAATATTAACTCTACATACTAAATATTTAATTGAAATTTACCTACAGCATAGTTGTTCCACTGAACCTAAGCTAATTGTCTCCGAATACTGACAGCCAAACCGATTGTTCTGTGATGTTACATATCAAATTTTTTTAGTGTGTTCTGGATAATTAACTAGGATAATTAACTTCTGGATAATTAACTAGTACCAAACTGAATTAAGATCAATTACAATTAGGGCAGAAAATGAAAAAAATAGTATCTCCATATATAAACAAAATTTAAAACAGCATGCAAAACTTCAAAAACTGTATAAAATGTCATACAAAACTGTAAGACACAAAAGTCATCTGTAGTTTTTTCCTGAATGAGGAAGTTTGTAGATAAATTTATTAGCAGAAATTTTTTTTTCAGGTTTAAACAGTCAATTATAGTAAATACCTACAGTTTTAGACGATAAGATATACTCGAAAACTGCAAGATACTTTGAGTTCGTTTTTTTTTTTAAGCTACGCAATAAAGATTAGAAAATTCAGCACGAATGAAATATTAGTTGTGGAGGATATTCTATCTAGAAGAGAGATAGACAGGGAAAAAAATAGACGAGTCAGACTCGGAAAATTCCATACTCAGATTTTACTGTTAGCCTAGAGTCATGCTAAATTTTTAAATCCTGGTCTTAATTTCAAGAGTTAAGCCTACTGCTTGCTCTGCTTTTGTATGGTCTAGGAAAGAGCATTTAGAGTAATTTTGCCGTTATTTAGCTAAACTCTTGAAATTACAAGTAAAGTTTCAAAATTTAAAACTTGGTCTGGCTCGTGGCTAACGGCAAAATCTTGTGTTTTGACCTCTATTTCTTTTGTATTTCTATAATCTGGAACGTTCACGCTCCCTAAAACTAGTGTTATGACACAGAACGTTGACAAATTTGGATTATCTTAATTAAATTAAACACAATAGCGTTTACTTTGGTTTCTGGCACAGACCCCTCTTTCCATTTTTCTTCTTGTAAGTTTCTATTTTTGTCGTTATTGTAAGATGATATAAGTTACTCTAAAGCTTTTATAATTTGTAGTTCTTTATGCTCCAGTAGACATTCCATGGTTGTCTACCTCTAAACACAGGTTAAGCAATCGTAAGTATTATTTAAGGGGAAAAAGAAGAACAAATAGGTCTACTTTATTTGTTTTATTATTAATTCTGCCAATCGCTTCCTGCTTGACCAATTTTGACTTATGAAGACTTTTATTTCAAATTCAAATTCTATAAACCTAGAACCTGCGGATTCATAATTGCTAATAAAACCATCGACTACGGGAGCAAGAACCCATTGGACCAAACTGTGGACAGACAGGCAATGCTAATGCTAATGCCCACGGGTGTATTCAGAAATCGTGATGGGGGCTGAAACATAGCATTTTTGGGGGGAAGGCTATTTTCAACACAAACTTGTCAATAAAACAAAGTAAAATGAGTCACATTTCTGTTATCAAAAATCAAAATAGACAATTCAAATTATCAAAGTAACCTTTTGTAATTTTTAGGGGTACTTGCGTCTGATCCCGACAATACTCAACAATTTTGCTGCTAAAAACCGGTTTATCATTCTCTGTATACGAAGACAATTAGCTTAGGTTCACTGAAATAAACTACGTTGAAGCTATATTTTAATTAAATATTCAATATACAGAGTTGGTATTTTGGTTAGGTTATGTTAGGTATTTAATATAATGCGTTCTGGGCGGCCTGTTTTATGTAATTCTTTGTTTTATTTTCCATAATTTTGTTGCTAAAGTATTATATTTTCATCTTTTTTTAGTATATTTCATTATTATTAACCTAACTTCATTTATTGAGTGATGTCGGGATAACACGTAAGTACCTTTTTAGGATGTATTTTCGTAACGTGAGACCTTTAGGTTTATCCCCTTTCCCCCAGATACGCTGCAGCACATGTCAGCTTAAGTCGTACTTTTTCGTTTACCAAAGTGACCTCTTCACGGCTTTCAAAGTCATTCTATTGGATAAATCTCGTTAAATGAAAATTCGGGGACCAAGGCATATGGTACATAATACAAAAAAGTATCACGTTCCTCACAAAAAAAGTCTTCAGTCATCCCTTCATTTTCAAAAGCTAGGGGAAACACACAAACCACCAAACAGTGTCTACTTCTTATTAGGCAGCCACCTTGTACTATTACCGACTGACTCCCAGAGCAGATCCGGGGGTTCATTAATGGGGCTTTGGACTTTTTCCAGGGGTGCTGTGGACTTTTAATAAGCATTGGTAGCCTACACATAGCTGATTCAAATTATGTATACATTTCTATCGTAAAATGTTCTTTCCTATGTTCCACCATGTTTAACAAAAACAGCTTGAGATTTTAAATGCTATTTGTAAATAGGAATTAAGAGATCTTTAAACGCAAATAAATCTGCTACTTCAGTTTTGTCTCGTCCAGGTTTTAAGGAATTTAAATTCGAAATGGGCCAGTTGACCCAAGTCTAAGGGGGCATTTAGATTGAGATAAAGTTTGACAATGCACGAATTACAAGATCCATTGGCAAAGTTATGAGCTTTTTGCTAACTTGGAAAGCAGTTGAGTTAGGTGAATAAAGCTTTCACCAGTGGATTTAGAATCTGCATTATGCTCTAAGAATGTCTTTTGCCGTATCTACGTCTAATCAATCCATCTCCAAAAGGTACTGACCTTTTTTGAACTCTGATAAACTTTGTGGGTAGCCTAATTCTCAACTAGCTGGTACCCACGCGATATATTGCATAGGGAAGATGCTAAAGGAAACTAGTCAAACGGATATCTTTCAATAGAGAATTGGATCGCAAACCGTGGTTTCGTCATTGCGTTTACAATATTTAAACTATTGTTTTTTGGGGTTTAGGGGGGAAAGGTACCAAGGGTAGGTTAGGTTACGCATTTAATATATGCTATGCTTTACCCCCCACTCCCCTAATTTGCAAATATACAGCCCATCCTATTTGTTTCTAAACTATTATATTGTCATCATATTTTGTTTTATTTCATTAACATTAACCAAACTTGACTTCTATCGTGGGTACCAGCTAATTGAAAAATACCACTTAGTGGCATAAAGGTGAAATTTTCAAAAATAGGCTCAAATTTATGTAATGTACCTAATAGCTTTCAGAATTTAGATTTATAAGGGTCTTAAGAATTTGGAAAAATGAATCTTAAATTTGAAAGAAAAAATCTTATATGGCTTGAAATCCTATAAAAGTCATCAGAATTTTGTTTTCGAAATTTAGAGTCCAAGAAAATTATACTCAAACCAAAATTAAGGAAAAACATATTTTACCCAAAGCTAATACACAGTGTTATTCCTCAAGGCCACTAATTAAAGAGGAACAATAGGAGTAATTGTCCCCTAGATTCCGGAAAAATATCTTTTGTATTTTCATGTTGTAAAAAAGGATAAAAAAAAATGCCCACTCGTGTATTTTGGAAGAAAACCCTCTTGTTAGCATCCTTGTTTTAAAAAAATCGAAAAAATATTACCCCCTCCCTACATTTTCATGAATTGGCGCCACTGATAGGCCTGTTTACTAAGCCTTAGAAGAAATAAAAGGCTAGAGATAAAATATGGAAAACGCCTTCCAAATTCATACATTCAGACTCGGAATTCGTTCCTGGAAGTTTCAATCTCCTTATTCTCGTAACTACTTTCTAAGATGTCAAAACTCCCTTATCTAGAATTTTACCGTTCCATTAATGTATTGTACAAGACCCATCAGCGTTTTTCATTAAGGGGACTAGATTAACATTATTTACATCTACAATGGTTTATTAAAATGTCTATTCGTAGCCAACAATGGCTGATTCCATTTTCAATCATGTTCATTTTCAAAAATCAATTATAACAGATTAATGAAAAACTTTTATCAACAAAAAGGTATTTTTCCCATTACTTAGGAAACGTTCAAAAGTCGAAGAAATATGGATAGAGAACTGGGCCAGTTCCAACCAATGGGTTGTGCATTGTAAATCACTGATGTATGCGCAGCACCGTTCCTTCGACCCTACCTCCACTTTAGGACATTTTGATTAAAATATACTTAATACATGAAGAGATGCCATGCACTGGAGGATCCAGGGGGCGGGGTGAGACCCCGCCCCCTGTTTTCTGATTGTTTCTAGCGCCCTCATCCCTTGTTTTTTTCTGCTTTTCACTCTTTTTTTCAAATAAATTTGTCAATTTGGTCAATTATTGGCACCCATGTCACATTGCTCCCTCCCCAAGATTTTTCTTATTGGCGCCCTTGTCACATTGCCCCTATACAACCATCCCTAATTCCATGTCGATAGTGGAGAATTAACTTGGATGAACCCTCAGGGGATAAAAAAAGATGACGAAAACATTATGCTTCTATTGATTCTCGGCATGATCTTGGGCACAAGACGGTTCTACTTCGACTTTCTAAACCTCCTTTAAATATTTGGTACTTATGTCTTGTAGCCACCACACTCAACAAGTGAAGTTAGGTTAATCCTAATGAAATATTCCTAAATATGATGAGAATAAAATGCTTTCGTGACAAATTTATGGAAACTACAACAAAGAATTGCAGAAATCAGCCCCCCCCCCCCCCAGAAAGCATTGTATTAAATGGTTTCTAACCTAACCTAACCATAATACCAACTGAAACATTTAATTCAAATATACCTATATTGTAGTTTTTCTCTCTCACGCTAAGCTGATTGTCACCGATTATATACTGAAATACAGAAAGAAACCGGTTCTACTCAGACCAAGAACTTGAGTGTGGTGGCTATAAGACATAGCCACCAAGTATTTCAAAATGCAAAGAAGGCAAAAAAAGAAACAGAAATTATTTTAATATTTTAATCCCCTTACCGCCTCGAAACGAATTAGATGCCTTACAAGATGGAGTTATGACTATCCATCTCATCTGCTTCCACTTAAATTCTGATCTGGAGAACATAAATAGACTTCAGCTCCATTACTCGGAACCTAACATCTTTTACGAGGTTGTAAATTGTTACAAGAAACAATCCTGTTACAAGTAAAAAATTTTCATACCTGCTAGCAGCCCAAGGCCACTAACACCTCCTTCCATCCCATATCTATTGACGCTTCCATCTAGCCCATCTCTGATAAAATCACCATAGACTGTATATCATTTTTATACCATCCCAGCTCAATCCTATCATGACCGTTCTGCGCATTTCTTTCCCCCTTACAGACTACTAATAGAAAAACATTCTAAGATTAGACCTGTATGCATACTTTAAAAAATATTTAGGTACTTTCCCATTATATGGGCATTTACAAGGGAACCATTCACGCAAAACCCGTTTTTGATGGGTTAATTCAAGAGACGGGTAAAGAGTAATGCAATCCATAGCGTGGTTTTCATTGCGTATACGATATTTAAACTGTTGTTTTTTGGAGTTTAGGGGGAGGGGGGGTACCTAGGTTATGTTACGTATTTAGGTACTTTCCCATTATGCGGGCCTCTCGGGTTAACCACTATAGAGTAGGCAATGATAAAACCCGTTTTTGACGTCTTAACTGCTATTGAGTAGGCATGGTTATAGCATGGTTTTCATTGCGTATACGATATTAAACTGTTTTTGGGGTTTAGGGGGGGGAGGTACCTAGGTTAGGTTAGGTTACGTATTTAATATATGCCATGCTTTACCCAGCATCCCGCCCCCCTAACGTGGAAATATATAGCCCAAATTTGTTTCTAAACTATTATATATTCATACTATTTTATTTTATTTCATTAGCATTAACCAAACTTGACTTTTTAGAGAGGCCCGCATAATGGGAAAGTACCCGTATTTAATATATGCAATGCTTTACCCCCCATCCCCCTTAATGTGCAAATATATAGCCCAAATATGTTTATAAACTATTATATATTCATCCTATTTTATTTCATTAGCATTAACCAAACTTGACTTTTTAAAAATGCCCATATAATGGGAAAGTACCAATATTTAAGCCTTTTTATATACATGACCGAGTGGGCTTGAATCATATTGTTCTAAAATGCTATGGTAGCTTTCATTCTCCCCAAATGACAATGAACTTTCTATGAATATCCCAATGCTATTATTTATTATTATTAGCTTTTGACCTTACATATACTGGTCCGAACCTGTACTTCGTTGAAAAAACAACTGACCTTGTGGATATTGCTTCAAAATTTCCTCCTTCCAACAATCTGACCTTAGCAAACAAAACGGCATTTGTAAACGGAACAGCTGTCAACTCCTCTAATTTCAGTTCCACTTGGAATTTATACTTTTTCTTTTTCAAAATAAACTCCATCGTACGCATCGGAGTCTTTTTTTTTAACTTTTTATAAACACTCTTGGTCAGAGCGTTGAATCAACTAAAAACATTATCAACACGATATCGGTCAATGCAATCAGTAATCGCGGCGTTCCTTTTCACTCTTTCCTCGCCTGAAAACAATTACAAAATAAATAATTAACTGTTTTTATGCTTATCAGTCACTAAATGATATAATCACAATGAGTTTTAACTGGAGGTAGCCAACAAGGTGTAAAATAAGAAAAACGAGTACCAAAAAGAATATTATTAGACACTCATAAAGCAATGGAGACCCCACCTACGTTTGTACAGCACCAAAATTTGCATAAAACAGAGATTTAAAAAAAATAGAAAATGAAAGATCTTGCGTATCAAAGGACAAAAACCCGGACCGAGGTGCGAGTGCTCCAGAAAACGTATAAATATAAGCGGCATTAGATCTTTTCACGGGTAGACAAAGAATAATACCTACGGAACAAGTACTGACAAAACCACTTGGCCGGCTCACCAATAATGGGACAATAAGTGCACAAATAAGTGGGAGGAGTTTTTTGTTCGCACCGAGAATGAAGAGCCAGAAATCATCTGCGGTAAACTTACTGGATAATTATATAAACTGTGGTGGTAACGAACTGTAAGTAAGGAGTGTCACGGCTCAATAGTAACCAAAACTCTAAAAAGCGGAATTTTGATACCAATAGATACATCAACAGAATCAAATTTTAATGCTGATTTTAAGTATATAAGTTTCATCAAGTTTAGTTTTGCCCACCAAAAATTACGAGCCTGAGAAAATTAGTTTTATTTTCGAAAAAAGGGGAAACAACCCCCTAAAAGTCATAGAATTTTAATGAAAATCACACCATCAAACTCAAGCGTATCAAAGAACCCTACTGAAGAGGTTTCAAGGTCCTATCTACAAAAAAGTGGAATTTTGTATTTTTTGCAAGAAGAAAGATCATGGATACGTGTTTATTTGCTTCTTTTTTTTCCAGAGGTGATCATATCGACCCAGTGGTCCTAGAATATTGAGAGGGGGCTCATTAAACAGAAATTAAAAGTTTTAGTGCCCTTTTTAAGTGACCAAAAAATTAGAGGGCAACTAGGCGCCCTCCCCCGCTCATTTTTTTCTCAGTCATCCGATCAAAATTTTGAGATAGCCATTTTGTTCAGCATAGTCGAAAAATCCAACAACTATTTATTTGAGGATGACTTAATCCCCCACAGACCCTGGGGGAAGTGCTGCAAGTTATGAACTACGCCTATTGTTTACATATAGTACTGGTTGTCGGGAAGTATACAGACGTTTTCAGGGGGACTTTTTTCGGGGGGGGGGGGGGTTGTTACGCGGGATGATCTTTAAATCGAGGAATTTTTCACGATGGAAGGGAAATTTCCAGGAACAGGCCACCGGATTTCCCAGCATTATTTGAAAAACGATCAGATATTGAATTAAAAAATTAAATAAAATAAACAAGTTTTTCAACTGAAAGTAAGGACCAACATTAAAATTAAAACGAACAGAAATTATTGCGTATATGAGGCGGTTCACTCCCTCGTCAATATCTCGCTCTTTACGCTAAATTTCTTTTAGTAGTTTCTTAAGAGCTATTTATTCTAATTAAACGGCCTTTGTGATTCAGAGGTGTTTCTAAAGAATTGGAACAAAATTCAAACTTTAGCGTAAACCACAAGGTATTGACGAGGGAGCAAACCCCCTTATATACGTAATAACTTCTGTTCGTTTTAAGTTTTAATTTTGCTTCTTACTTTCAGTTGAAAAAGCTTGTTTTTTTACTTGATTTGCAAAAAAAATTTAAACATTTTAGACAGAGAAAACAAATTGAAACATTTTAGTGTTTCACTAAAATAAAGAATCGTTTTTACTCAATAATCCGTAAGAAATAGGATGAGCTGTCAAATCGATATACAATCCTAAGACAAAATCTATAGCATTCTATCGGTGTGGGATATCAGTATCGTTGTTTCTATCAGTATGAAAATGCTTCGAATTATTCAGCTCTTTTCCGAAAAGGAAGGGAAGCCGCAAGCAATTGTTTCATAGGATGGCGCAAAATCCGGCTGCCTAACTGTAATTAGACTCATGTCAGAACCTAGATTAGCTCGTCCTAATATTCAATAATGATTTTTTTTTTTTTTTTTTTTTTTTTTTTTTTCAGAAACTTTTAAATTCTAAACGTAGTTTTGATTGCTGGAAAATAGATTTTTCAACTCAAATCCTAAACAGAAAATGAACCAAATATTCACCCAGGTGAAGATATTTGTTTCATTAGACGACGTGAAATCCGGCTGCTGAAGTGCTCAATTCCGTCTAATGCTACGATTGCTAATAGACAGATAAACATTTTATTTGAGGACATTTATGCTTATTTTTATTTTCTTATTACTTGTTGAAATTTCGCTAAGAATAATTCCGTTATAGTTGACCTCCGCCAACCTAATACTACTACCACTACTACTAACAACTCTTTGGGTACTGTGAGGCCAACACAGATGCGCCCGCTTCTCCTCCACCCCATACCAGTTCAAAGTTTCACTCTT
Organism: Artemia sp. Qi Xiang Cuo; assembly: GCF_049724085.1. Taxonomy (NCBI): domain Eukaryota; kingdom Metazoa; phylum Arthropoda; class Branchiopoda; order Anostraca; family Artemiidae; genus Artemia; species Artemia sp. Qi Xiang Cuo. Next base: position 41,191,427 of record NC_142811.1, on the reverse strand, counting down.
TACTAAAACAGAGTTAATCACAAACAAAATAAACAAAAACTGATACCTTTGTTCGACTATCTAAAAATCAACCACATGTTTCAACGATATTATCACCGTCAAATAGTACAGTCAGTCTAAGGTTTAACTTCAAACAAATTGCAACAGCTTTGATTTTGGTTCCATTTAAACCGGAAAAAAATCCCTACAACATAAGAAATCGGCTATAATCAGACGAGGCAAAATTGACCATCTTTCGTCTTTTCTTCTAAAATGACGACTTTTTAAAAACAACTTAATTTGCACGTATTGAAAGTTGATAATAGTTAAATCTGAACTTTGACCGCATATGTTCAGCCCCCCCCCCCCCCACCGGCACATAAATCAAGCGTCGATATAGGTCTGAGAGCAAAATTACGCGAAGTTGAATTCATACACGAAAAAATTTGACTGCTAACGCAGAAAAGAAGTCGTGTCCATGTCAATTTACTCCCCCCCCACCCTCCAACCTAAACGTGACCACCTCGAATCCTTAGAATCCAATAGGCAACTTCTCACAAGTAGTTAAATAATTGATTTTAATTTGAACAAAAAACATAGATAATTTGAAATTGCAAAAGGCTTGGAGATTCACCACATTCATTTATTAATCACATGTATTCTTCGACTTCGATTTGGACCTGGGCATTAGAGCAACTAGTTCATATGCAAGATTTGCAAGCAATGTCCCATCCGATGCCATTTCGATGACAGCTGCACCGTTCACCTTACAACCACACTACACGACAGTGAGAATTTTCTTTGGTGCGGCTGGAAAATCCGTGAGGATAGGATACAGCATGCCGTTCTTAAATCTCCATCCCCAATTCTCAGGATCAAGGGCAGGGCTCTGAAGCCCGATCCAATATTGTACTTAAAAATATGTTCAGAAATAGTGAAATTTCTCTGCTGCTGAAGTAGGAGGTAGATCTTGGGGATGGAAAAAAGTTGTAGCCGTTTCTACTTTCTGCTTAAGGGCTTGGTGTCGGTAACTGTCAAGATTGTCAGTAGATTTTCCATCGTACAATATAGAAAGTGCCGCCTCTCCTGTCGCTTTAATCTTTTCTTTTGAAGCATTAATTCCAGAAAATGTAGAAGATTTTCCCTAAAATTTTTGTCGTCTCTCAGTCGCTTAAGCGCAATCCCTTTGCCAAGTCCAAGTAGACGAGAAGTTGTTTCGCAGCCAAGAATTGCGTGAGCAAAAGGAAGCAGCTTGCAGGTTTCAGTCCCAATCTTCTTAACAATACCTTCGATTTCCCAAGTTGCACCTGAAGTGGTTCGCTAGAGCTCACTGTTCAGGTAGATCTTGTGGTGCTCAGGAATACAAAAATAAAGTAACAACACCAAATAGTCGGTATCGTCACTGATAACTACAGTGTCCCATGTCTTAGAACAATCAACCGCTATAGGCACAATAAGCAAGCCAGCATCAGTTTTAGCTTTGATGGTTCTCAGACCTTTGCCTCATAAATAATCAGAAAGCACATTGACGAAACGGGCTTTATTCTTTTTGCACAAAAGGAATTCCTCTTTTTTGGTGGTCGGTCTCATTTCTGTACTAAAAGCACTTCTCATCCAGGGGCACAGTTTCGCTTAAGATAAGTCACATATTTTGTTTAAGCAGCGATGTTGTAGCCATCAAAGATAATAATGGTATCTTGATGATTGACCGAAACAGTTCCAGTGTCGTTCTCTGATCTCCGAATATTTTCCTTTTTTTGCCCAGGGAATCGTGTGAAGCAAAGCGTACCCCCGTCTAAGACATAGGTGCAATTCAGACTAAGTTTTTCCCAAGTATTATCAATTTCTGAAAGTCGCTTGATAACTTTTGCTAGCTTTGGTTTATTTGGCGTTCGGAACGTGCCAGAATCGTTAAAAAGTGACGCAGGATAGGAGCGAAGTTCATATTTAAATGAAGATTCTTCGTCCATATACAGTCGTTAGAAGACGGGATATAGTCAGTCGGGATAAGTCAGAAGACGCTGAAACAGCAATGAAGGGTCTAAATGGTGGATTTCTCCTCCATTTTTTTGCTTCGCCGTAATAAGGCGTCATAAGACTGTCTGATCCTTTCTTTGGACGAATGCTCCTTCAGAGATTTCCCTACCATTCCTTCAAGAATCTTCTTTCCGACTTCAATCAATCAATCAATCATTTTTTTAAACTAAAACACTATTACAAACGTAAAGAAAAGTTATTCGGCGCAAGAAGCTAGGCTTGTTGTGGGCCATACAACATAATAATAAAGCACTAAAAGAACTATAAATATTACCCTAAATCAAACAATACATATGAAATAAAGATGAAAGAGAATAAACACTAGCATACAGTAAAAAAAAAACTACAAATTATTATAATAATAACGATAAATAAAAACCAAAGAAGTAGAGAAACAGGAAAGACAGGATATATCAATTGGGAAAAAACAAAAAGGAGAAACACTAGGGAAAGAAAAATCGGGAAAATAAACGAAGGAGAGAGAGAAATTACTAAACTGGAAAGACCCGACGAAAAACTGCCTTTGCACACAGAAATAGCGGGACATCTGGAGGGATGGAATTCCATGATAGAATTGATCTATAAACAGTAGACCTCTGGGATGCTGTAGATGAACGGTCGGGTAAAATAAGTCTACGAGAAGAACTACGTAAAAAAGTAGAGTACCTACCTGAGCCTGTCCGTGAAAAAAAACTACTGCAGACTTCCACTACTTTTTCAGCGTTCACACTTATTGCAGCAGTTATGCCAGTAGCAAGGCTTCGAAGCGATAGAGGATCACTTTCGAAAGGGACTACTGCTCGAAAAAGTCAATAACAATTTGCCTATCTTCGCAGCCCCTCTGCTGCCTTGAAATACCACACTCTTTGTGTTGGTCGCTTGTGTGATACGAAACATACGTCAGTTTCTGTATTAGAAGATTAACGTGAGCACAGGCTGGACGTCCCATTACCCACTGAAGTCTCTGTACTTCCTCATTCCTCTACCTCTAGTTAATTCGGTTGCCGTTTTCAGACTTCTCACCAGTTCTTGTTCTATGACCGAATCTGTAGATATACCAGCCCACAATCTGTCCGATCTTCTCACAACGTATAAGCCTTTTTCAAAAGACTGGAAAAACGTTGGGCTTGTATGTTCAAGTCTGTTCATCTGCTGTAGATACAGCCTCACCGACTTCGTGTAGATGTTGTTACCTCCTGCTGCGAGGTAAGGGAGCTTGTCGGAAACTGTTTGCAAATAGAATTTCCATTGACTTGTACGTTCAGCTCTGAGGAAATTTCGAAGAATGGCAACCATGTCTATGTACTGTATCCAAAGTTTTCCTGTTCGAGTCTCGTGACTTCGCTCTGATTTAAGAGTCGACCGAGAAGCTTTGACCTTCACGAGACTTGAAGACTGGGATATATGTTCAAGAGAAACTCGTCCATTCATTACTTTCTCATATAGATCTTTGACTTCACTAGGCTCAACCGTATCCAATCCAAGTTCTGTATTCAATTGAATTTCTGCATCTGAATCCTCGTTTAAAAGTTTCTCTATCAGAATCGAGGAAAGTGCTGCGTCTACAATGATATGGGCTCGAAGTGCTCGAAAATAGCCTTACTTAGAAGATGAGGAACTGAATAGGAAGCGTATATCCATTGAAAGATTTTTTTAGTCCAGATCCATCCATCAAAGATACAATGGCACCGATAAAACTCATGAGGGTGTGGAATCCTCCTAGTCTAACCACTACTTTTGCAACATTACTTCCAGGTCCTTCTGCAGCAATAGTCTTCATGGACTTCCATCACAACAGCTGGTCAAAGGTTATGACCGGAGTAAATTCGTACCGTTCGGCCTGATGGGCAATGAATGTCAGTGTAGAAAGAATACAATTCTCGTCACTTGAAGGAAGGTCGATCATAGGAAAAAAGAGAATGTTGGCTTTACCGAGATGGTCTCCGACCATGAGTGACTGCATGGTTCGACTTCAACCTGGCCTAGGTTGATTGAGATACCACGACGTAAGCCAAAGAACATCTAAGCTTGAAATCTTTACTTCCTCGAATCCTGGATTAAGAAGATCATCGGATTCTTCCAGCTGCCGGACAATTTTGAGATGTGTGCAAAACCATTTATTTGATTGGGTGTGAGTGGGGGGGGGAGAATATGCAAGATACTAGGACACAACTTTTCTTGACATTTCGGCGTAGGAAGTGTAAATTTTCTCTTCGTGGATCTGACTTTGTGTAATATCCAACATATATTAATGCACGCTTTATCTCACGTGTGTGTGGGGGGAGGGGAGTCAGAAGGTTCAGGGATGACCAAAACACAGAACTGAGTCCATATTCATGATCTATGTACCTGATTCTCCTATCACCGACTTTTTCAAAGTGTACGTTATTATTTTTTGAAGTCGTTATTTTAGAAGAAAAGACGAAAAAACGTAAATTTCGCCTCGACCAATTTTGGCCGATCTTTTATATGTTGTAGAAAACTTTTATCTAGTTCGAATGATACCAAATTCAAAACCGTTGCAATTTGTTTGAGGTAACCCTTAAAATTAATTTAGATTGACTGTACTATTAGCTCCTTTTAAACACCGTTCTCATGTGAGATAAACTCGAGCCAAATCCTAGTCATTCCAGTCAACATAAAGCCAGTATGTATGAATGATGATGTTTCCTTAATTTTAATGTCACACTTATACAATTGATGCGGAAAATTGAAATTGCAAGAAATTGGTTTGAAAAGCTTGTATAAACACTAATTTGCTCCCAACTACGATCTACTAATACTAGATCTTTGTGTTTTGCCAGGAAGAACTCAGAGATATTAAAAACTAAATTTTCAAGCTTATATCTTTCCTAATTAAAAATAGATAGCAATTGGGTCTTTAAAAAAAAATGATGCCTTGTTCTTTACTTCGATTGGTCAATCATAAATTTTATGCTATAGGAGCTTCTTAGGAGGATTAAAAGAGGGGGGATTTGAATAGATTTGGATGGAGGAGGGGCGTACATAGCTGTATTGGCCTTAGGCGGCTTGCGGCTGCAGTGAGTTGTGAGTAAAAGTAGTAGTAAATCTTAAGTAAACCAGCATGACAGCCCTACTTTGCCGATGTGAAGCCATGGTAATCATAATTATAACAGCTACAAGTGCCATCTGATTTTACTCTCATTGGTTGGCTTTTTTTTCATTAACAAATGGGTCACAAAAAAAAACACATAAATCCTCGTATATTGATAAAAAAACAAAACTTTATGTACAACTCACAGTACAAAATTCGGTTTCAGAGTATGTAAGCGTGATTACGATGACCCAAAAAAAGGAACACTTCATCTGCCTATGCGCTAACGCACTATCCTGGAGAACTTAAACTCTCTGACTCCTCCTCTCCTCCTCCACCCCTACTAAACAATTAATCAACATTCTAAGGATAATACATTTTTTTTTTTTTACAGGGAATTTAAAGGAAATCAACACTCATACTCTATGATTCATAATGCTTCCTTTCATATACCGACAATCACCTCAGTCAACACACAAGAAAGTTTTCTCTTTTAACATTCACAAGCATATACTCACTCCCAAATCAATCTCCTAATCCGTGTCTACAATACTGGTTAAAACAAATACATCGCAAAGAAGCACGAAATTCCTCAAGAACCTTCTTACCTTTTACTTCCGCCACAAGCCTGTTCCAGACTTCAGAACCAATATACCTCATAGAAAACTTAGATCTGATAGTAACTGGAACCGGCGTTCTAACCAATTCAACATTTCTAGTTTCATAACTATGGTCCCTTTCATTATAAAGTTCCGAAAAACATGCAGGTAACGAAATAGAAAAAAAATTATACATAAACAAATTTACATAAAATTTAACCAAACCAAAGAATGGTAAAATTTTAATTGGTGATACCTCAATCTTACCGAATTCTGGGACAAGTCATTGGTCAAAACTCTTACAGCTTTATTTTGTAACACACGGAGCGGATACAAATGGTTAGTGAACGTCGACGACCAAACTGTAACACAATACAGCAAATATGGATGAATAAGAGAAAAATATAACATTCTAATAACCTTTTTGGGAAAAAAAATTTTCAGCTTCTGCAGAGTTCCAACATTTTTGGCTAATTTAGTAATTATAAATGCAATATGATCTTTAAAACTTAGGCATTCATGTACCATTACACCAAGATACCTTACAGTACTTGTACGTTTTATGCTTCCATTTACTAACTCAATTTCTTCAATCCATGGATAGTAATTTGCACTTCTGCCATATAACATGAACATTGTTTTTATCTGATTAATAAGTAGTTTGTTCACTCGCATCCACCTCTCGATTATCACCATTCCTTGTTTCATGCCATTTTTCAAATCCGCTTCTGTTTTCGCAGCCATTGTAAATTGAGTATCATCAGCAAAACTTGGAAGTATTGCTCGCACCGGACCATTACTGTACCTTGGAGTTGACAGTTGTTTGAGGCATCCATTTATATCATTAATGTATACAAGAAATAATAGGGGACCAAACACAGACCCCTGTGGCACACCGCACTTTACTACCATCTCTTCTGACAGGACTGCGTCCAGTCGTACTCTTTGTGTTCTTTCTTCAAGAAATGAGGCTATCAATTTCAGATTTTTAGAACGGAGTCCAGCATTTTCAAGCTTAGCCAATAAAATCTTATGATCTACACAGTCAAAAGCCTTCATAATATCTAGAAAAATTGAACCCACCTTTAAACCTGAATCTAGGCAATCGTTAACAAATGTTGTCAAAAATAATAAAGCATGCTCTGTAGACATATTTTTTCAAAAACCAAATTGACTTGAATGAAAAAACATCTTTTTTCAAAATAATCCATCAGTCGTCTATAAATCAATTTCTCAAAAATACGAGAAATCGCTGGAAGTAGAGATATCGGACGGTAGTTGTTCATATCTTCCTTATCACCTCCTTTATATAGAGGAATAACCAAAGCACTTTTCAAGCCATTAGGGTACACTTCAAATTCAAAACATTGATTAAAAAGGTACAACTGATGACTATATATAATTGGGTAAATTTTTGAACTATTTGAAAGGTTATAAAGTCAATTCCAGCTGCCGATTTTTTCATACTTTTTAAGATATCTTCAAGTTCAGGCGATCTCACTGGTTGAAGATAAAAGTTGTATCACTTGCTTCAGGAAGAAAATTCTGGTACGTACCATCACCATTTATGCATTTCACAGATGTCGATATTCTTAACCCTACTTCTAAAAAGTGGGTACACAAGTTATTGGCTACGCCACTATCCGACTCCCACGGCAAATTACTAGGAGCTATTGGATCACTATTTGGGCTTATTACCGACTTATTCAGTTGCCACGTTTTAGCTGGGCTTCCTTCATAGTCTTTAAATTTCTGTGCATAGTAATCTATTTTTGCTTTTCTTAAAAGACTTTTTAACTTTCTATTAAATTCTTTATATTGTTCTTTATCAGAATGATGCTGAACCTTGAGTCACACACCTTCTATACGTTACTTGCCTTTTTTCCATCGAGGCTAGTAATCCTTTTGTAGTCCAAGGTTTAATTGGCAACTTATATCTCTGCTTTGTCTCTTTAAACTCCAAACACTCTTGAAATTGTAATTTTATTTTTTCATACTATTTACCAAATTTGGTATCAATACCTGTACTATCCTGAAGAAACTCAAAATCTGCACTTTTAAGCTTCCGCTTAAACTTCAAAAGCACATTTCCATCCACAAAAGGCATCTTTGGCACTCTTTTATTCTTGGGTTTTGGACCAAATATTCCAGGTACAGATATTGCAACCCCAAAATGGTCAGATACACTATTGATAACTACTGTGGGGCATAAATAATTGATATTTAAAAAAATATTATCAATTATAGACTGTGAAGTTTATGTCACTCGTCTGCAAATGTTAATTGCAGGATAAAAACCAAAACCTAACATTGTGTTAACAAAATGTCTAACCTTACTATTTCTATCAACCATATTTAAATCAAAATCAAAATCCCCACGCATAAAACATGGTATTCTTGAACTTGGTAACTTTCCCAAAAATTCATCAATCAGTTGGATAAACTCCTCAACATTACCTGAAGGTGGTCTATAAATTACTACAACCATAAACTTATTATTTGCATTACTCACATCAAGAACCATAGACTCAAATTTCATTTGATAATTAACTGCTAAATCCGACCTAATCTGTACACTAAAACCACTTTTTACATATACAGCTAAACCACCACGTTGGTGTAGTAACCTATTTTGCACATACATATTATAACCTTCTATTTCTAATAAAGTAGAATTATAATCCTTAAGCCAAGTTTCTGTTAGGGCCAGGATTTGCGGCTCTGTTTTAAGACATAGCTCATCAAGGAACTCATATTATGTGTTTATTCGTTGACAGTTCATGTTGTAGACATTTCATTTCTCTCATATTCTTCCAATCACACATCTCACACAAAAAAGCATACCGGGAATCCAAACACCCAACATTCTCACTTTCATCATAGTCCCGGTGCAGAACACCATTTATCAATCCACACACATCCAGTGGGCTCCTTTCAAGTTCCCTCAACCTACTGGTTAAATTAACCATTATCAAAAATCAAATATGGGCAAGAGAGAGTCAAAAGAGGAGTACAGAACCATATCTTTCCCAAATAAATTCTACATCTTACAACATCCGAGGACGTATTAACTATCATAATAAAATAAATATAAGAAACAAAAATTAAACAAAACAAATAAACAAACCGGTCGATATGTATACGCATATCAATTCCCAAAATAAAACTCAGTTTGCTTAATATGGCTCACAACATCATTTATAAGCAAATCGAAATTTAATAACCTTCATAATTAGTAACTTTTCATATAACCTCTAAAAAAAAATATATATAATTTCCAAACACTATAAATAACTAGCTCAAAACCACTATTTACATTTTTTACGCTTTGAACCATTCTACCTTTTCAACGTTACCAGCAGATTTAATAGAAAGAATCGGCTGAACCACGGGTGGTATCCAGCACTCAACACCTCTCTCCATCAAATATTTTCTTTTCACCACCAATTCCTTTCTAATTTGGCGCACCTTTCTACTAACATCATCACTAATAAAAACTGGTTTTCCAAACTGCAAGTCCTTTCCTCTTAACTTCTTTGCATTTTTCATTATGCTGTATCGATCCTTATAATCAGTAATTTTGATTTTGATAAAGCCACTCGCTTCATGTACCACTGAAAATGGAGGAATATTCTTCACTTCCATTTCTAATCCCTCATTCAGCACTCTTTTAATGGTATTTTTTGCATTTGACAATGAATCCGTTCCAAAAACAATAAACAATTCCAAAACAATAAGTTGTTTTTTCTTTCCGTATGCTGCAACAAAAGAGACTGATTTTTTAATGATGTAACTTGTGCAAATAAATCATTCACGAGTTTATCCTGATTTTCCATCTTAGACTTCAAAGTATCTACCCGATTATTTGTTTCTCTTGTATCACCTTCCACACGCGTGCATCTTTCTCCCAATTCACGAACTGTTTTTTTGTATATTTTGCACATCAGTCTCCACACTATATAGGGACTCTAATTTCTTTTACGTCTGATTGTAAAGTTTCCAACAGCTCCAAAATTCTTACGATATTTTCTGCATTTGTTCTCTCACATTCCTGTCGCAAGCATTCGCCACTCGAATCCAGAATAGAATCTTCCGGCGAAGGCCTTTTCTTCCCTGTTAAGAGTTTTTGGGCTTGACGTTAGGCTTTCATTTGATTTATCACCACTCTCATTACCACCATCAGTTATTACTTTCTTATCATTTCTCCTTCTCCCCATTCTCTCGGACGATTACGGCAAAACAAATTTCCAAAAACAGGCAATCTTCAATCAATATATGCCACACGGTTCAAAAGTTCTTTACATTTTCATAATTACTGTGACATTTGGTTATTATTTATTCATTCATTTCACTGGCCACTACTAACCCAGTTCATTAACTATATTAACAGAATGATTGCATAACCGCAATCTTCAAAATAAAGGTAAAGTTTTTTCAAAGTCATTCGTTAGTTGTGTAATCAGATAGATAGATAGATAGATCATGTATTTCAAAAGCCCAAGAGCCATATACACACAAACATTATGAAAAATAGAAAAATTACAACAGAGCAAATTACGAAACACACATTAACATGATACATAGCGAAAAATACCTTCTAGTAAATTACCAAAAAAATAACTTTAATTCCATATAATTAATAATAATTAATTGAAAAAACAATTCCTTCTTTCTAATCCCTTCTCTATGTGCGCACCAATACGAAATATTGTGGTTGGATTACTACTTTGTAAAATTTTTGGAAGCATCAAAACAATCCCATGTAAGTAAATTTCCCTTAAATCAGAGAGCACCGGGCACTTTTGGAGAAAATGGTCCAAATCTTCGTCTTCATTCCTACAAAGAGGACACACATACCGACCATCAGGATGTACTATCCCCCTGTCGAACACCATTTGCCTGCTCTGGATTGGAAGGCAATTCGCCCTAAGCTGAATCCATCGACATAAAATCCTAGCCGGTAAATTGAATTTAAAATAAATTTCCTCTCTAAAACTAGGTTTAACCTGATTATAATGATTCAGTGTAGCAGAATTTAAAACCAGGCCTCGCCAATACTGAATTTCTTGACCCTCTAAGATAAATCGTACCTGACTTACTAAATTTGTTGGTAGGTCAGGGGAACCAAGACCGTCATTGCATAAGCAAGCCATTCCCACTCTTTCTAGTAATGACCTAGTTTGGGATGGCCGCGATGTCTTCGAACAATAGCTCAACATCTGATAATAAGCAGCTCTTACTAGTCTATCTTCATTACACATCAACCAAAATTTAAGCATCAAAATAGACCAGTAGAATGGCCTTATTGAGCCCCATCCCTCACCCCTGCTGCCACCTATAACTTTTTTTTGCACTCCAAATAAGGGCATAGCCTCTCTAGGGAGAATGATTACGTAATCGGTCAATGACCTCTTCCTTCAAGGTCAATTTATTTGATGTTTCTATGTGTAATAACTCCGGGACGAAGGTTGCACATGCGCATTGAATTCTAACGGGAACAATGTTATTGATCTAGGACTCGAGGGGGAAGTGAATTTCCGAGAACTTGATTGCGTAATCGATCGTGAATGTCATGGTGTCCAGAAATAGTATTTGTTGTTGTTGCTCTCGCCCAAATGTTATGAGTTTCCCGGAATTTGGAACACCTGTGCTGTCGACCTCAATTCACCTATCGTGAATCCATAATTCCCCTTAGAAACAACAAATTAATTTCCCCTTTCTTGACAGATCAATCAATCAATGACATCATCTGTCAGACTTTAAAAATTTTCGCATAGAAACGATTCTCCAGGAATAGATCCAAGTCATTAATGTCTTTGCCTCGGAAACAACTCTTTGGAGTTCGACCAAAAGGATATTAATAGCCAAAGGCCATGGAAACATTTCTCCAAGAAACATCTTAGCGATGAATTGTTTTAGATCGGGAATCAGGTTTCTTATTAATTTGAAATGCATTAGCACAGAGATGCCAAAAACAAAAGGAACACGCTGAATTACGTTTAGGGATTATTTGGGCGAAACTGTTTTAGACAGATTATGCAACTATTTCGGCGAAAGAGTTAGAGACATTTTAAAAGATGATTTTTGAAGAGATTTTAGAAGAGAATTTAATGGTGAAACTCTGTGGTCGTTATAATACACAAGTTTCATTTGAACAGTGTTGTGAGGTCCTCTAGCCCAACCCCAAAGGGTTCCAATCCTCCTACCCAAACCCCGAAGGAAGCCCCCGGTCCTCAAAGGTCCCCCAAGCTCCCAAAGGGCCACCGGCACCCCCAAAGGCCCCCCCAGACCTCCCACGGCCCCCCCCGGGCCCCCCCAAGGCCCAGCGAGCGCCCCAAGGACCACCGGGGTCCCACAGGCCCTACCCCGGTCCCCAACGGCCCCGCCGGACCCCCACAGGCCTACCCTGTTCTCCACAGGCCCTCCCTGTGCCCCCCAGGCCCTCCCCCGGCCCCCAAAGGTCCCCCGGGCCAGAGAAGAGCTGCCGGGATGCGCCGTGGGCCAGGAAAGCGCCGCAGGATGTGCCGCAGGGATGCGCCGCGGGTCAGGAAAGCGCCGCAGGGGATGCGCCGCAGGGAGGCACCGCAGGACAGCGCTGCAGGATGCGCCGCAAAAAAAAGTAAACTAAAAAGTAAAAATTTCGAAATGTTACCCCCGAGAGTCCCTCCTCAGACCCCCAAAGGCCGGCTCCTGGTCCTCAAAGGTCCCCCGGGCTCCCAAAGGGCCAACCGGCCCCAAGGGTCCCCCAAACACCCTCCCCGGGCCCCCCCAAGAGGCCCCTCGCCATTTTTTTAATATTTTTTTATGGCTTTATTATATCTTTTCTGAACAAGTTCCTTTCATAATGTCATTCCTAAACCCATTTTCCAACCTCAAAGAGTCCCCTCCCCATTTCGTAAATACTTTCTTGAATTTTTTTAACATGGTATTTTTTCAACTTTTTTACGTATCTTAAAATGACATGAAATATGCTTACGGCTCTACCAATCGTACTCTGTGCTTGTTCATGGACACGACGTGGCTTTCCCACTGGTACTCTATGGCAGGTTATCAACACTACCTAGTTTATTGCATGCATTAAATCAGTATTTCTTACGCAGTGGAAGGATAAACACACAATTCATATCTGTAAACAAGTGAAAATGAATTATTCGACGAATGTATGTGCACATGAATAAATTATCGTCGTGTTGAATGCAGACAAGGAGAAATACCTGAACTATGTAACGAGTGCAAGCGGTAACACTATTGGAAATGTATGCATGCGTTGTCATGACAGCGAGAAGTTAGATTTCTTTGGAGTACCCAAGAATTTCAATCGTGTAAACGGCGGATATGCAAGAGTGACGTTTCCAGAGATGTTAGTGCTCAAAGAGAATACTAGTCTAAAACTTTTAGCTGATGACGAAGGGTAACTACATGCTTATATTCCTGGTAACACATTATCGGTTGATAAATCCTATCGTCATCTTTCAGGTATTAGCATACGAAAGAATAGAGGGAGAAGACAAGCATACTCCTGCAATAATGTCATTAATCATATCTTGTCAATATGCCAAAACTGCCATCTATGTAAAAATAATGTGACAGTAGACAGTGAAATCACAGGCAGAATAAAAAGGACATTAGCAGACAATATCATCATTGAATATAAAGATGAATTGACGGAAAGTGAAGCGCAAGTGTACTAAGAATGTGTAATAATTTATATAAAGTATTTTTATATTAATATTATAAATCTCATTATTTCATTAAAATATTTTATTAATTATTTTGTTAATTGTTCATTATTTTAGGGTATGCTAGAACGTCAATCTTTAAGAATATCTATTAAAAAGGTCAGAGATGAAAGAAAAATAATTTTTAGAGATAAAGATACTACTAGCAGGCTCAATGTTTCATAGAAGATAGAAAAGTTCAAGATCTCTTCTGAATTTTACCAAAGAACACAATTCACTTCTAATTTCACCAGAGAAAATAAAAAGCTTCCACGTCAGTTTTAAGTTCACCAAGACATAAAAAATTTAAAGTTCACTTCTAAATTTTTCTGTAGAAGATAGGAAAAGTTATGCTATGATTATGATTATTTTCTATGGAGATAAAAAGTTTCACTTTAATTCTAAATTTTCTTAAATTCAATTCCGACCTTTCTTAAAGAGTCAAATTTAAAGTTCTATTCCAAATATTTTCGCGGGAGACGAAAAGTTGAACTTCGATTCTGAAATTTTCTCAATTAAAATGAAATAAGCTTAGATCATTTCTATTTTCCCAAAATAATATAAAAATTTTCCACTTCAGTTCAGATCTGTCTCGAAGAGATGAAAAATCTAAAATACTGTTCCAAATTTTCTCAACGAAGCGAAGAAAAGTTCAAGTTCTCTTCGGAATTTTAGCAAAGAACACACTTCAATTCTAATTTCTCCACTATCATACTCACTCACTATCATATTACCTTAACATATTTCTTTCATTCCACGCAAAAATCAGTAGGCTTCTTGTCCAGGATTATTACAGGTAAACAGGTTATCCGTGAGATGTAATTTATCACATGTAAACAGGTAATCCGTGAAATGTACTTTTTATTTGAGATGTTAACTGTCCAAAGACTGAATGAAGGCCAAAGTAAGTGACCCTTTATCCGCGTCTCCGGAGACGATTCCATACCTATGCGAACCTGGCGACTAAATCACAAGTTCCGTAGGTGATTATACTTGTTCCGTAAAAGCTGTATTAAATTTAATTTATTGGCTCGGAGCGATTAAGTAGTACAACATTTTCCCTCTAGAGGCGCTGAGGTACGTGGGATCACTTTTGGAGAGTTTTGACTGTACTTGTTCAGTAGATGATTATACTTTGATGAAGACTGACATTTGAGACAAGAGTTGTAAGTTTTTACACTGAGCACACATGGAAACGATGCACCAGAGTTTAAAGGAATAAGGGCACCGAAATAAAAACATCCCCCCCTGACCCATCTTAGGTCTATGAGTACCTGAAAATCGTTATATTCAAAGATGTTTCTTTTGGTTGTTTCGAAATTGTGAAGTTTTTCGGGCAGTATCGTTACGGGTAATTAAATTTGACAAAGCTTTTCGTCAAGTAAAAATCAAAACATTAACATTTTGTTGATTATCCAAGACACCCACTCATTAAAATGACAGCTTCACCCTCTTAAACTATTCAATGTCATATGTTTTTAGCTTTTTTGGTAATTTTTCGCCTATTTTTCGTTTTCTAAATTTAGCATCCGCTGCTATCAAAACTGTAGTACACCATATGGAGTTCTTTCTCTTAAAAATCGAATTCTTGATTTCTTTTTTTTTTCAATAAGACTCATATGGTTGTGTAAGTTTTCACTTAGCCAATTCAATCGGATATCATTTTCATTTTCCTTGGTACTTGAAAATGGGCCTTCTGGATTCTTAATCAAGGTAAAGAGAAAAAATCCCTCTCGTGAAACAAACAAGAGCAAGAGCAAAGTCTCAATTAACATTTCCAATATTCTTATCATACCTGTAGACACGATACTGGTGATTCCTCTTTAAAAATGGTACAAAGAAATTTCCACCGAAATTTCAGAAATTGTGCCATAAAATTACATTTTTTATGCTTTGAGTCCCACCCCTTCCTTTCAAAATAAGATTAAGACCCGGATAACCTATGATTGTCGCGGATCGTTTCCTAATATTATTACTTTATCGGTTTCAATACCAAAATAGCAGGGCCGTATCCAGGATTTTTGTTCAGGGGGGGTTTTACTAATTTTTGACTTTTTTTGGGGGGGGGTTTACTAATTTTTGACTCAGTTTTCGACTAATTTTACTGATTTTTACCTAGGTTTTACTAATTTTCGACTTATTTTTGAGTCGGTCAAAAAATTTCGGGGGGGGGGGGTCAAACCGGGTAACCCCCCCCCCCTGGATACGGCCTTGCAAAATAGCTTCCGAAAAATGTTTTTTCAAAGAAAGGTAAAGAGCCATGTTAAAACTAAAGACTTAATAGGAACAGAAATTAAAATAAATTATCAAGCCAAATTAAAATGACAAGAAGTTACCACAAACAGGAGTACGTCTCTTTCCTATTATCTAAACCCTTTTTCCTATATTTCTTTGTTTTCTATTTTTTAGCATAAAATTTCAATTTGTTAATATTTAAAATGCACAAAATTACCATATTCAAAATGACTTGAATAAATAGGCTCTAATATGATGCATACATATAACCCTATCCCAAAAAACCGGCACATGAAAATTTAATGTGCCTGTTGAAAGAGTAGCAATATTATTTAAGGTACCACGCTCCAGAAAAAATTGCTTAATTGTCCTATGATTAAGATGCAAACAACATAACCCAGGATTAAAGTACAAAAGTCTTGTCGGTGCCACACTTTTCTGGAATGTTATGCACAGTAAACAAATCTAAAGCATTTGCAATGTTAGTTAATAGGATGGATCATGTAGTGCATTTTATTGTTGGTAACGGACAACACTCGAACAACGTCGCGGAAACAATCCATCAAAAGACATAAGCTGTGGCGAAATTCGAGCAGGAAAGGAGAGGGGTTGGGCAAAAATCGATTGGAATCAGAAGAACTCTGAGTAAATAGTACATGAGTAAACAATGGGTTTTCTAGAACATTATGCTCAGTAAACAAATTTAAAGTATTTGCACTGTTAGTTATTAGGTTGGATTATGTAATGCATTTTATGTTGGTATAAATCATACTCAAAATCTTTTAAACCAAAAAGAAGTTATTAGCTTTAGTTAAAGGATAAACAATAAGAAAGCATTACAGACTCCACCAGTAGCGTAATCTTCGTGAATTTTGCCACAGACCAAACTTCTGACTAGACCCCGAATCCGCGCCAAAAAAAAAAACGGCGGCGCGCCGCCGAGAGGGCATCAGCGCGCGGACACCACCACTGATTCTGTCGGTGGTGGTGTCACTGC
The DNA here is from genome assembly GCF_049724085.1 of Artemia sp. Qi Xiang Cuo. Lineage (NCBI taxonomy): Eukaryota > Metazoa > Arthropoda > Branchiopoda > Anostraca > Artemiidae > Artemia > Artemia sp. Qi Xiang Cuo. The sequence goes on along the minus strand of NC_142811.1, from coordinate 41,174,807 downwards.
GCAACTACCGTTTTTTTTTTCGCTTTTGTTGTTATAAATATCGACCGCTGGGTTTAAAAGTTCCACCCCGCTAATCTGTTTATTAAAAATAAAAAATGTCATCGTCTGCTCGCCATGTATATCGGTTCATCGGAAGAAGAAGAAGAACTTTTTCTTGAAACAAAAATTCTACCTTCCACTTCAAAATTCTGTTCATTTTTCTTTCTGATTTTTCGGATGAAAAGAGATAGGTAAAAGAGCATTAGGCAATTCAAGATGTTGTCATAGGCAGCGCAATCGAGCTGTCTAAGTAAGGAACAATATTGGCACAATGTATTATTTTTTTTTCCACACCAGGGCAATTCTTATCAAAAGAAGTGTCATAAAAACTTAAGAACGGGTTCATTCGATTGTAAATTGGAATAACTAGTGCCCTTTTTAATAGTCAAAAGTGATTGGAAGGCAGCTAACACCCGGTCCACGCCCACCCTTTCCCCAAACACATCCAATCAAAATTTTTAAGATAGCCATTTTGTTCAGAGTAACTGATCTCAGGTTACTCCCCCACAACCCTTAGGGCAAGGGTTTTGTAGTTATGCCCTGGAGGTATATAAGAACCATGTTGGCACAATGTATTATTTATTATTTTTTCCTTTAGACCAGGGCACTTCATATCGAAGAAGTTGTCGTAGAAACTTCGAAAAGGGCTCATTCAATTAGAGATTGGAGTGGCTTGTGCTCTTTTTAATAGTCGAAAATGATGGAAGGCAACTAACACCCCTTCCACGCCCACCATTTCCCTAAACACATCCAATCAAAATTTCGAGATAGCCAATTTGTTTAAAGTAGTTGAAAGTTCTGGAAATTAGGTCTTAGAGGATGACAACCACCCTCACAGCCCTTAGGGTAGTGGTTGTAATTTATGCCCTGGGGGCATATACGGTGTTTATAGAAAGCGTTGTCGTAGAAACTCAAAAACGGATCATTAGTTTGGAAATCGAAAAGACTAGTGCCCTTTTTATAAATCGCCAGTGCTTTTTAAGCTTAAAAGATGTATAACAGCAAACGATATTGGTAAGATTTCACATTTTTTTGTTGTTGTTGTTGTTTAAACGATGATACTCTATGTCGAAGAAGTTGTCGTAGGCATTTCGAAAAGGGCTCATTTAACTGGCAATAGAAAGAGCAGACGCCATTCTTGATAGTCGACCGTGGCAGAAGGGAAACTAATCCCCCTCCCAAGCTCATTTTCCTATTCGCCTTATTGTATTTGCAGTTAGAGTTGTTTTATGAACACTTACAAGAGTAATCTGTTAAGTTTTATGCCCAATAAGGTATATCAGCAGTATCCCAAGAACGACTGAGGGTATTATGTTAAAACTTTCAGGGCTTCTTAGTAGAGTTGCTCGTCTGGATTTGCCCACACCCCCGTACAAACAGGTTTTTCTGGTAGTTAATTCTAATCTAGAGGTCAATACATCTTTCAAGGAGGAACGAGTACGCAATACCGGTCCTAGTGTAATTGATTTTTTGGACAATTACCTTTAGTAAAGACTAGTTTGTTAGTAATGTGTCTTTGCTAAAGCTAACTCTCATTGGAAAAAAGGGGTATAAAGCTTTTTGTTTTTGATAAGAATTGCACACTGAATGTATCGTTTGACGTGGGCATTTTTTATGAGCCAATCAGAGGTTGTTCAATATATGATAACTTGATTCGTGGTTGGGATTTGAATAAAAGAAATGGTCATGTTATTTGATTGCGTGTATAGGAATTCCCATGTTATTTGCTTGCAGTTATAGATATTCCCTTGTTATTTGCTTGCATTTATAGGCATTCCCAAGTTATGTGTTTGCATGTATAGGAATTCCCTAGTTATTTTCTTGCGTGCATAGAAATCGCATCGTTATTTGCTTGCAGGTATAGAAATTCCCTGGATATTTGGTTGCGTGTCTATGAATTCCCTTGTTATTTGCTTGCGTGTATAGTAATCCCAATGTTCTGTGCGTGAGTTTATAGGTATTCCCTTGTTATTTGCTCGCAGGTCTATGTATGCCATTGTTTTGTGCGTGCTTTTAGAGTAATTCCCTGATTATTTGATTGAATGTATAGGAACTTACTTGTTATGTTGTTACATGAATAGAAATTCCCTTGCTATTTGCTTCTATGTATAGGAATTCCATGCATATTTGCTAGCATGTATAGGAACTAACATGTTATTTCCTTGCCTGTATAGGAATTCCCAATTTAATTGCTTGCATGTATAGGAAGTCCAATGTTATGTGCTTGCTTGTATAGGAATTCCCATGTTATTTGCTTGCTTGTATAGGAATTCCCTTGTTATATGCTTGCATGTATAGGAATTCCCATGTTATTTGCTTGCGTGTATAGGAATTCCCATGTTATTTGCGTGCCTGTATAGGAATTCACAAGTTCTTTGCTTGCCTGTATAGGAATACCAATGTTATTTGCTTGCGTGTCTAGGAATTCCAATGGTTTTTGCTTGCGTGTATAGGAAGTCCAATGTTATTTGCTTGCATGTATAGGAAGTCCCATGTTCTTTGCTTGCATGTATAGGTATTCCCACGTTATTTTGCTTGCGTGTATAGGAATTCCCGTGTTATTTGCTTGCATGTATAGGAATTCCCATGTTATTTACTTGTGTGTATAGGAATTCCCATGATATTTTAAGGGCTTATGTCCCCCCCCCATGCTATTATAAGAGTTTATGCCCCCTTCCTATGCTATTCCAGGAGTTTATATTCCTTCCTATGCTATTATAAGGGGCTTTTCCGTGTGGTTTTTCTTTACTTGGTACCCATTAAAAACAAAATTTTTGTGTTAAATAAGTAGTTCTTGTATCTTTTAAAAGAGCTTTACGGGGTTTGAGACACTCTGTTGCCTGATTCCGTTTGATTTTTCTTTACTTAGTGTTCATTAAAAACGAAATTTTTGTGTTAAATAAGTAGTTCTTGTATATTTTAAAAGAGCTTTACGGGGTTTGAGAGACTCGGTTGTCTGATTCCGTGTGATTTTTCTTTACTTGGTGCCCATTAAAAAGTTGCTAGCGAAAACCCCGTGTGGATGAGTTGAAATAAAAATTTTTAAAAAGAAATGACTGAAAAATGTTTTGGGGGGATGGGTTGATTGACAGATGGAGGTATTAGCGAATTTAAAGCGGAGGGCGAGTTGCTAGCGAAAAATCTAAGCTAATAGGAGTTTTTGACCGTAAACTCTAGTTTTTTGTCAGAAAATTGTGGAAAATACAATTCGTTGGTTCATAGGTGAAACTTAAGTCCAGGTATGGATAGAAAAATAAACTATTTCTGTAGAATCTGAGCTAATAAGGGTTTTTGACCATAAACTCTAGTTTCCTGTAAGAAAATTATGCAAAATACAATTCTCGCGTTCAAATATGAAACTTAGGTCCATTCTCTGGTTCAAATGTGGAAAAAACCCGTGTGAATAAGTTAAAATGGAAATTTTTTAACAAGAAATGACTGAAAAGTGTTTTGGGGGAGATGGGTTGATTGGCAGAAGGATGTATTAGCGTAGTTAAAGTGGAGGCCGTGTTGCTAGCGAAAAACCCGTGTGGATGAGTTGAAATAAAATTTTTTTACAAGAAATGGCTGAAAAGTGGTTTTGAGGAGATGGGTTTAGTGGCAGATTTACATTTGAGGGTAGTGATAGCTGGGGGCATGGTGCGAGCTCAAACTATAATATAATTAGGGTTTTGAACTTTTAATATAGTTTTTTGAAAGAAATGTACTGACCATAATATTTGATTGCTCAGATTTGAAAATGCAGCCAGTATAGGGATTGAAAAATAAAATATTTATGTAGACTTTGATCAATTAAGGGTTTTTGACCATGAACGCTAGTTTACTGTAAGAAAACGATGAAAAATACTATTATCTGGTTCAAATTTGAAATTTAGGTCAATTCTCTGGTTCAAATGTGAAACTTAAGTCAAGTTTCGGATACTCATAATAATGAGGACTGATGGTTATAATTCAATATTTTTTTTTTTAATAAAAACAAACTATTTTTTTTAAACTTCGAAATTATTCAACTTTTTTTTATATGTATCTTAAAATGACAAAATATACTTACGGCTCTAACAATTGTACTCTGTGATTGGTCAGAGACACAATGTGGCTTTTCCCACTGGTATTTCCATGTCTGGATATCGACAATACCTAGACTCTTGCATGTATTAAATCAGTATCTTTGACGCAGTAGTACGATAAACAAATAAGCCATATCTTTTAAAAAAGTGAAGATGGAGCATTTTAATAAAGTGTGTTCACATGTCAATGTTATAGTACCATTGAATGCGGACATGTAGTCTTTTACGCAATATTAAACCAGTTAGAACTTTAGCACTATTGTAAACGTATTCGGTCAGTTTAACGACATGAGTGTCTATGAGTACATGTATGTATCAAAAAAATTCATCTTGAGATTGTGGTTATGAACGATTTTGATTAATGATATTGTTACACACGATTATGATGAAAAAATACAGATCACATATGATCTCTAAGGACCTCTTCCCAGTGCTTGTGGTAACATGCTACCTATTGTTACACCCCATCATCAACTTTCGGGTATTAGTATTCAACGGAAGATCAAAAGAAGACATGCATAGTCTTCTAGTAATATCATAAACCATATCTTGTCGACGTGTCGAAACTGTTACCTTTGTAAAAATAATGTGTTAATAGACAGTGAAATTGCCGGAAAAATAAAAAGGGTATTGGCAGAAAATATCACTAAGGAATATAAAGATGAATCGATGAAAAACAAAGTACCAGCAAACTTCACTACCATTAATGAAACAATTAATGAACCAAATAATATCAAAGATGAAGTGCATATTGAACATGTGGATAACCCCCCATTAGAAATGTGTTCACATGATAGTGTTATTGTAGCATTGAATGCTGACAAGGAGAAGTATTTGAACTATGAAACAAGTACAAGTGGTAGCACTATCGGAAAAGTATGCGCGCGTTGTCATGACACTATGGAATTAAATTTCTTTGGAATACCAAAAAAATTCAATTATACAAATGATGGATATGGGAAAGTATAATTTACAGAGATGTTAGTACTCAAAGAGAATGCCAACATAAAAATAATAGTTGATGAAGAGGGGTATCTTCATGATAGTGCTATAGGTAACATGCTACCTATTGATAGAATCTTTCGTCGGCTTTTAGGTATTAGCATTCAAATGAAAGCAAAGAGGAAAAGAAAGGCCAACTCTGCTACTAATATCCTAAACCATATCTTGTCTATGTGCCTAAACTGTTACCTGTGTAAAAATAATGTGATAATAGACAGTGAAATTGCCAGAAAAATAAAAAGGGTATTGTCAGAAAATATCACTATGGAATATAAAGATGAAACGATGAAAAACAAAGCACCAGCAAACGTTACTGGCATTGATAAAACAGTCAATGAATTAAATAATACCAAAGACGAAAAGCATATTGAGCCTGTTCATGAGACACCAGTAAAAATTGTGCATGATTTAAAATGGAATAATGATTATTCCACTGATTACGAACCAAGAGAGGACAATAACTACAATATCAAGAGAGAACATGGTGAACCATTTTATGGAACAGATTCAAAATGTCCAAAGTTAATCATTGATATTAATAATGTATCATAATATATTTTTGTATTAATATTCTACATAACACTATTTCATTAAAAACATTACATTGTTATGTCTTAATTTTTTTTTAGAGTAAGCTAGCACATCAAGCGTTTAGAATCTCTATTAAAACATCGACGATGTAAAAAAAGGAATTTGCGTACATCTATTGTCAAACACATGGGATAACATTGTCGAAATCTAGGTATCAGAATAAAGAATTGTAGGTAAGTAAGTAAGCAAGTAAGTAGGTACGTAAGGAAGTAAGTAAGTAAGTAAGCAAGTAACAAACTCTTTCTTGTATTCACCTCATGTATACATAATGCAGAAATTTCATTTAAGAAATTATGAAAAAATTGTAAGCAAGTAACAAAAAAATTGTAAGCAAGTAACAAACCCTTTCCTGAAGTCAACTCTCTGATGAAGACATTTCAGAAACTCCATTTAATAAATTATCAAAAATTGTAAGTACAAAAAAAAGTCATTTCATTCAAGAAACTATGAAAAAATTCTAAATAAGTGACAAATCCTTTCTTTAAGTTACATCATGGATACACAATGCGGAAATTTCATTTAATAAATTATCGAAAATTGTTAGTAAGTAGCAAATTCTCTCTTGTATTCACCTCCTGGATAAATAAAAAAGACATTTCCTTCAAGAAACTATGACAAAATTCGAAGTAAGTAACAAACTGTTTCTTGAATCCTCCTCCTGAATGCACAATACAGATGTTTCATTTAAGAAATTACGAAAAGATTGTAAACAAGTAACAAACTCTTTCTTGAATACACCTCGTTGATACAAAATGCAGAAATTTCATTTAAGAAATTATCAAAAATTGTAAGTAAGTATCAAATTCTTTCTAGAATTCACCTCCTGGATCAATAAAAAACACATTTCATTAAAGAAATTATGACAAAATTATAAGTAAGTAAAAAACTCTTTCTTGAAGTTACCTCCTGGATACATAATTCAGAAATTTCATTTAATAAATTATGAAAAAATTGTAAGCAAGTAAGAAACTCTTTCATGAAGTCACCTCGTGGATACACAACGCAGAAATTTTATTAAGGAAATTATGAAAAAATTGTAAGTAAGTACCAAATTCTTTCTTGAATTCACCTGCTGGATAAACAAAAAGACATTTCTTTCAAGAAATTATGACAAAATTCCAAGTAAGTAACAAACTCATTATTGTTTTCACGACTTAGATATACGATGTAGAAATTTAATTCAAGAAATTATGAAAAAATTCTCATTAAGAAACAATTTCTTTCTTAAAGTCAACTCTTTGATATACAATACTTAAATTTCATTAAATAATTTATGAAAAAATTGTAAGCAAGTAACAAACTCCTTCCTGTATTCACCTCTTGGATGAACAATGCTGAAACTGAATATAATAAATTATAACAAATTTTAATTAATTAAAAAATTCTTTCATGAATTCACCTCTTGGATAAAAAAAAGAAGTTATTTCATTCAAGAAATTATTAAAAAACTATAAATAAGTAACAAATCATCGCTGGAAATTAACTAAAGTGTACAAAACACTTTATTTTTTACTCTAATTATATACAATATTCATAAATTTCATTAAAGAAATTATAAAAAAAAATAAAATTAAGTAACAAAATCTTTATGTATTTTCACATCTTTATATGAAAAAGACATTTCATTCAAGAAATTATGACAAAATTCTAAGTAAGTAAAAAACTCCTCGTTGAATTCGCCGTTTACTTGCAAATACAGAAATTTCATACTATAGGACCTCTACACGTGATAAAACACGTTTTGAAAATACATGCTATTTGCTTGCCTTTACCTGACACCTTTCCAAACGAGCGGGGATCTACCACTGGTTCCTACATATTGCAAAAAGTAACGTGTCTGTGTCGTCTCTGTGATGACACACACATAGAGACGAGACACGCACAGACACGACACACAAACAGAGCCATAGTGAGAGAGATATCCAAAAAGTTGGGTTGTTCTAGGTTCACTTAGAGGGGCGCGCAACTCTAAGTGAACCTATATCAACCCAACTTGTTGGATATATGTCTCACTATGGCTCGTTTTGTTTGTCGTGTCTGTGCGTGTCTCGTCTCTATGTGTGTTTGATCACAGAGACGACACAGAGACGTCACTTTTTGCAATGTGTAGGAACTAGTGGGGGATCCCCGCTCGTTTGGAAAGGTGTCAGGTAAAGGCAAGCAAATTGTATGAATTTTCAAAACGTGTTTAATCACGGGTATAGGTCCCTGATTATGAAAGGTCTGTATTTTGCCAGTAAACGGTGAATTCAAGAAGGAGTTTTTTACTTACTTAGAATTTTGTCGTAATTTCTTGAGTTAAATGTCTTTTTCTGTATCCAAGAACTGAAGAATTCCAAAATCAGTTAAATTTATTTCAAAAGTAACTTTTTGCCCCCCCCCCCCTACCCCAAGGCTTTGAAACAGTGCCTTCACTATCCTCCTTTTCGAGGGCATCCCCGGGTTTCCCCAAAAGAAAATTGGGTTCTCAAATATCTCAAAAATTAACGTTAACAAAAAATTACGATTTGTCTTAATGTACGTATATTTACGAAAGTTAATTTTTGGGGGGGGATTTCCAAGAACCCCATTTTATTTTGAGGAAATTCGGGGTAACCTCGAAAATTCGAGGATAGTAAAAGCACTACTATGGGTGGACATTCTACATAAATTGAAGTAGCCAGTAACAAGGATTTGAGCACCCAATATTTCTTCCTTAATTTATCTGTCTCACTGGTCTGTCTTATTACTAGTTTTTTTCAACCACCGGGAATTAGGTTAAATACAGATATATTTCTCTTTCTTCTTCAATGCAATACTGTGTATGTCAGATTCAGCATACTTGGAGACAAGGAAAGAGCAGTTCGAATAACGTGGGAGTGAATATGAAGTTTATTATTGTTATAAGTTGATGGTCGGTTGTTTTTACAGCAAGATTAATATGTTTTTCGGGAATGTTTTAGATTGTCCAGGTTTTTATGCTAGACTGACTTTACTTTTGTTTTTGTGCCTCTAGATACTTTCCTCAACAACTTTGGTTTGACAGATTTGCGAGTTGGAATATACCCCAGGTTGTTTGAACCGACGGGTTGCTCGCTTTCAAAAATTGTGCATATCAGGAGGCATGCAAAATACGTGTCGTGCCATGCCCACATGTGACATAAAGAAGTGTGGCGTGCCGGAAGTACCATGTATTGCACGAATAGACGTGGCGTACTAAATGTGTCACGCATGGCACTTGGGATGAAGGCCGTATCCAGGGGGATGGGTTAGGGGGCTTGAACCTCACCCGAAATGTTTGCCCGACTCATAAAAACACAACAAAAATGAATATAAACAAATTTTTGATGCGTTTTTAATTTTTTTGTACCCACTCCCCCCCCCCCCCAAATGGTACTTATCTCTTATACCCGCCACTCAAGAATTGCGCTGTGTAAAACCCGAGAACAAACCCGTTTCATCTCTCTGTATTAAGCGACAATTAGCTTACGCTCAGTGGAAAACAAATGGCAGGTGACCAAATACATTGAACTTATTTAATGGGCTATATATTTGAAATTAGGGGGGGAGGGGTAAAGTATTTGGACAGTGTGAAGTTAAAAACAATTCTTACTTCATAATATGCAGAATAATTGCAGCTAACATATTTTGCATTCAGACCCGCTATACTTTACTCCCATCCCCACCTCTAATGTGCAAATATATAACCCAAATTTGTTTCAAAAGTATTATATTTTCATCATGTTTTGGTATTTTCATTAGAATTAACCTAACTTAACTTCTTGAGTATAGTGGTTATATGAGAGAAGTACCGTAATTCGTTTGTAGGCTAACCCCCCCCCCCCAAAAAAAAAAAAATATGGATACGCCCTGCTTGGGATGTATACCTCAAAAGGAGTTGCAGACTGGACGACCCCT